>NC_030679.2:12790533-13090533 GCF_000004195.4 Xenopus tropicalis
TTTGTGTTGAATTGATGAAAATTCTCATCAGTACATTCTAGTGCTTGGGCTACTTGCAGTGTCGGACTGGCCCAGCAGGATACTAGGAAAACTCTCGGTGGGCCCAGGTGTCAGTGGGCCCTCCTACTCCTGACCATTTGGCCTGTTTCATGGTCATTCCCTATTTCTGAATGGGAACATGGAAGCTTGATAGATGGAAGAATAGAGTATAGTATGTAGAGAACAGAGACTAGGGTAATTAAGAGGAGGAATTAAAGTTTTGAGAGTGGGCCCATGGTTTTCTGGTGGGCCCCTGCCGTCTCAGTCCGACACTGACTGGCCCACCAGGATACCAGGAAAACTCCTGGTGGGCCAGGTGTCAGTGGGGCTCTCCTCCACACCCAGCCATTTTCCTTGTATGCCTTTACCACGGTCATTCCTCATTTCTATATGGGAAGAAAAAAATAAATAGAAGGAAGAATAAATGATCATTTGTATGGGGGAGTGATTAAGGGAATAAATAATGTGAGTGAAGAGAGAAGGAAAAATTGCTTGGAGACTTGGCCCACAGTCTAAGGTTCTCTGGTGGTCCCCTGGCACCCAGTCCGACACTGAATGTTTCATTGATGTATTTCAGTATTGCCGACCATAGTTGTTGGATGGCTGGGCATTCCCAAAATACATGAAGAAATGAGCCTACTGCTATGTTACATTTGGGACTTAGGTCTGATGTTTGAGGGTATATCTTTGCTAGTATGTGGGGTGCTAAATAAGGATGGTTAATAAATTTAATTTGGATAAACCTGTCTCTGACTGACATTGTTGTTTCGGGAATCTGGTCAAGAGCATTGTCCCACATTTCATCATCCAGGTCTGGTATACCGCTCTGCCATTTAGCCTTGGCCTTAGCTAGGGGGTTTGGGGTGGATTGCCATAGTAGACTAGTAGACATAGTATCCATCACCTGTATCGGTCTAATAGGGAACTGGGTGTAAAAGGCACGCCTGAGTTGTAGGTAGCGGAAATACATGGCAGGGGGAGCTCAAATTCTGTGTGTGAAATTTTATGCTCAAGAGGAACTTGGAAATATAGTTATTTGGTTTAGTTTGGTTGAAAAAAAGACCAAAGCCCATGAAGTTCAACTGCTGCAATTGAACCCCAGTTCACATATATACACATGAAAAAAACTAAAATAGAGATGCACAAAGAAGTAAAAGCAATCCAAAATTATTATTTAAATATGTGAGTAGTAAAATAATGAAGCAAGAAGGGGTGGGAACTTTATTATCACAGGGGAGGTCAATTGGTTGAGGGGAACAGGGAAAAACAGAAATTCTGAACGATTTCATCTGCACAACATTTCAGGTTTTATTGAGGTCTGGCATGGTGCAGAGAGACTGGCGAATTGCTAATGTGGTGCCGTTATTCAAAAAGGGAAAACTATAGGCTGACAAGAGTGGTAGGAAAACTTTCGGAAGTGGTAATAAGGGGTAATAATCCTTAACCAGTGATCCCCAACCAGTGGCTCATGAGCAACACATTGCCCCTTGGGTGTTGCTCCCTGTGGCTTCAAAGCAGGTGCTTATTTTTGAATTTCTGGTTAGAAGGCAAGTTTTGGTTGCATAAAAACCAAGTATAATGCCAAACAGAACCTTCTGTAGGATGCCAGTCCCCATAGGGGCTGTTAAGTAGTCAATTATAGCTCTTATTTGCACTCCTAGGAACTTTTTCCATGCTTGTGTTGCTCCCCAACACTTTTTCCATTTAAATGTGGCTCACGGGTATAAAAGGTTGGGGATCCCTGACCTTAACTGAGAAGGATCTGGGGATTTTTGTGGATAACAAGTTGTTTAATTACAGGCAGTGTCATTCTGTGGCTTCTAAAGCAAATAAAGTGCTGTCTTGTATAAAAAAAAGGCATTGAAAACATAATATTGCCCCTTCATAGGTCCCTGGTAAGGCCTCACCTTGAGGATGGGGGGCAGTTTTGGGCTCCAGTCCTTAAGAAGGATATTAATGAGCTGGAGAGAGTGCAGAGACTGCAACTAAACTGGTAAAGGGGATGGAAGGGTTAAACTATGAGGTTAGACTGTCAGGGTTGGGGTTGTTTTCTCTGGAAAAGAGGCACTTGCGAGGGGACATGATTACTCTGTACAAGTACATTAGAGGGGATTATAGGCAGATAGGGGGGGTTCTTTTTTCCCATAAAAACAATCAGCGCACCAGAGGTCCCCCCTTTAGATTAGAGGAACGGAGCTTCCATTTGAAGCAGCGTAGGGGGTTCCTCACGGGGAGGGCAGTGAGGTTGGGGAATGCCCTTCTGAGTGATGCTGTAATGGCAGATTCTGTTAATGCCTTTAGAAATGGCTTGGATGGTTTCTTTACCAAGCATAATATCCAAGACTATTGTAAAATCTACAGTTAGTTGATTAGTAGATTAGTTGAACTTGATGGACTTGTAACTATGTAACATACTTATACATACCTACCCATACACTCACATATAGCTCTAAGTATATGCCAACCAACTAACTGTATATTTTAAGATTACAATAGCCTTGCATATTATGCTTGTTCAAGAACTCATCCAATTCCGTTCCTCTAATCTAAAGGGGTTGCCTCTTGGGAGTTGATCTGTCTATAATGTCCTCAAATATAGTTGTAAAGTTCAATCATGTCCCCTCGCAAGCGCCTTTTCTCCATGGAAAACAACTCCAACCTTGACAATGTTTCCTCCCAGTTTAATCCTTACATCTCTATTTCCAGTTTAGTTGCACTCTTCTGCACTCTCTCCAGCTCATTAATACCCTTCAGCTTTCCTATTTTCTAGACCAATGATTGTCAGACTTCCTTGATTCAAGCCCTTTAGCTCATAGCAAGGATTAAGAGCAAAGAAAATATTGTTGTATCAGTCATTCAGTTTAAGTTCAAGAATATTCAGAATAGAAGAATTGGCATTTTCTCCAAATCTCTCCATAACGCCAGGCAGAACCCCTTTACCCTCTGCGCCGGGACTACCACAAGGGAGGGCAGCCCCACTCTTTTGGGAAAAACTGCTCTAGAGCAAGAAGGGAAGCTGCAAATGATTTTAGCTTCTAGTGATTAGATTGAAATATGGGGTTAAGGTGCTTGCGAGGGGACAAGATTACTCTGTACAAGTACATTAGAGGGGATTATAGGCAGATAGGGGGGTTTTTTTTCCCATAAAAACAATCAGCGCACCAGAGGCCCCCCTTTAGATTAGAGGAACGGAGCTTCCATTTGAAGCAGCGTAGGGGGTTCCTCACGGGGAGGGCAGTGAGGTTGGGGAATGCCCTTCCTAGTGATGCTGTAATGGCAGATTCTGTTAATACCTATAAGAGGGGCCTGGATGAGTTCTTGAACAAGCACAGTACCCAAGGCTATTGTGATACTAATACCTACAGTTAGTATTAGTGTTTGTATATATAGTTTATGTATGTGAGTGGATAGATAGGTCAGTATGGGTCTGTATGTGAGTGGATAGATAGGTCAGTGTGGGTCTGTATGTGAGTGGATAGATAGGTCAGTATGGGTCTGTATTGGAGTGGATAGATAGGTCAGTATGGGTCTGTATGGGAGTGGATAGATAGGTCAGTATGGGTCTGTATGGGAGTGGATAGATAGGTCAGTATGGGTCTGTATGGGAGTGGATAGATAGGTCAGTGTGGGTCTGTATGGGAGTGGATAGATAGGTCAGTGTGGGTCTGTATGGGAGTGGATAGATAGGTCAGTATGGGTCTGTATGTGAGGGGATAGATAGGTCAGTGTGGGCCTGTATGTGAGTGGATAGATGGGTCTGTATGGGTCTGAATGAGAGGGGATAGATAGGTCAGTGTGGGTCTCTATGGGAGTGGATATTTAGGTCAGTGTGGGTCTGTATGGGAGTGGATATTTAGGTCAGTGTGGGTCTGTATGTGAGGGGATAGATAGGTCAGTGTGGGCCTGTATGTGAGTGGATAGATGGGTCAGTATGGGTCTGAATGAGAGGGGATAGATAGGTCAGTGTGGGTCTGTATGTGAGTGGATATATAGGTCAGTATGGGTCTGAATGAGAGGGGATAGATAGGTCAGTGTGGGTCTGTATGGGAGTGGATATTTAGGTCAGTGTGGGTCTGTATGTGAGTGGATAGATAGGTCAGTATGGGTCTGTATGGGAGTGGATAGATAGGTCAGTGTGGGTCTGTATGTGAGTGGATATTTAGGTCAGTATGGGTCTGTATGGGAGTGGATAGATAGGTCAGTGTGGGTCTGTATGGGAGTGGATAGATGGGTCAGTGTGGGTCTGTATGGGAGTGTATAGATAGGTCAGTGTGGGTCTGTATGTGAGTGGATATATAGGTAAGTGTGGGTCTGAATGGGAGTGGATAGATGGGTCAGTGTGGGTCTGTATGTGAGTGGATAGATAGGTCAGTGTGGGTCTGAATGGGAGTGGATAGATGGGTCAGTATGGGTCTGTATGTGAGTGGATAGATAGGTCAGTGTGGGTCTGAATGGGAGTGGATAGATAGGTCAGTGTGGGTCTGTATGTGAGTGGATAGATGGGTCAGTGTGGGTCTGTATGTGAGTGGATAGATAGGTCAGTGTGGGTCTGTATGTGAGTGGATAGATAGGTCAGTATGGGTCTGTATGTGAGTGGATAGATAGGTCAGTATGGGTCTGAATGAGAGGGGATAGATAGGTCAGTGTGGGTCTGTATGTGAGTGGATAGATAGGTCAGTGTGGGTCTGTATGTGAGTGGATAGGTCAGTGTGGGTCTGTATGTGAGTGGATAGATAGGTCAGTGTGGGTCTGTATGTGAGTGGATAGGTCAGTGTGGGTCTGTATGAGAGTGGATAGATAGGTCAGTATGGGTCTGTATGTGAGTGGATAGATAGGTCAGTGTGGGTCTGTATGTGAGTGGATAGGTCAGTGTGGGTGTGTATGTGAGTGGATAGATGGGTCAGTGTGGGTCTGTATGTGAGTGGATAGATAGGTCAGTATGGGTCTGTATGTGAGTGGATAGATGGGTCAGTGTGGGTCTGTATGTGAGTGGATAGATAGGTCAGTGTGGGTCTGTATGTGAGTGGATTGATAGGTCAGTATGGGTCTGTATGTGAGGGGATAGATAGGTCAGTGTGGGTCTGTATGTGAGTGGATAGATAGGTCAGTGTGGGTCTGTATGTGAGTGGATAGATAGGTCAGTATGGGTCTGTATGTGAGTGGATAGATAGGTCAGTATGGGTCTGTATGTGAGTGGATAGATAGGTCAGTGTGGGTCTGTATGTGAGTGGATAGATAGGTCAGTGTGGGTCTGTATGTGAGTGGATAGATAGGTCAGTATGGGTCTGTATGTGAGTGGATAGATAGGTCAGTGTGGGTCTGTATGTGAGTGGATAGATGGGTCAGTGTGGGTCTGTATGTGAGGGGATAGATAGGTCAGTGTGGGTCTGTATGTGAGTGGATAGATAGGTCAGTATGGGTCTGTATGTGAGTGGATAGATAGGTCAGTATGGGTCTGTATGTGAGTGGATAGATAGGTCAGTGTGGGTCTGTATGGGAGTGGATAGATAGGTCAGTGTGGGTCTGTATGTGAGTGGATAGATAGGTCAGTATGGGTCTGTATGTGAGTGGATAGATGGGTCAGTGTGGGTCTGTATGTGAGTGGATAGATAGGTCAGTATGGGTCTGTATGTGAGTGGATAGATAGGTCAGTGTGGGTCTGTATGGGAGTGGATAGGTCAGTGTGGGTCTGTATGTGAGTGGATAGATAGGTCAGTATGGGTCTGTATGTGAGTGGATAGATAGGTCAGTGTGGGTCTGTATGGGAGTGGATAGATAGGTCAGTGTGGGTCTGTATGTGAGTGGATAGATAGGTCAGTATGGGTCTGTATGTGAGTGGATAGATGGGTCAGTGTGGGTCTGTATGTGAGTGGATAGATAGGTCAGTGTGGGTCTGTATGTGAGTGGATAGATAGGTCAGTGTGGGTCTGTATGTGAGTGGATAGATTGGTCAGTGTGGGTCTGTATGGGAGTGGATAGATAGGTCAGTGTGGGTCTGTATGTGAGTGGATAGATGGGTCAGTGTGGGTCTGTATGTGAGTGGATAGATAGGTCAGTATGGGTCTGTATGTGAGTGGATAGATAGGTCAGTGTGGGTCTGTATGTGAGTGGATAGGTCAGTATGGGTCTGTATGTGAGTGGATAGGTCAGTGTGGGTCTGTATGTGAGTGGATAGGTCAGTATGGGTCTGTATGTGAGTGGATAGGTCAGTATGGGTCTGTATGTGAGTGGATAGGTCAGTGTGGGTCTGTATGTGAGTGGATAGATAGGTCAGTATGGGTCTGTATGTGAGTGGATAGGTCAGTATGGGTTTGTATGTGAGTGGATAGATGGGTCAGTATGGGTCTGTATGTGAGTGGATAGATGGGTCAGTGTGGATCTGTATGTGAGTGGATAGATAGGTCAGTGTGGGTCTGTATGTGAGTGGATAGGTCAGTATGGGTCTGTATGTGAGTGGATAGATAGGTCAGTGTGGGTCTGTATGTGAGTGGATAGATAGATCAGTTTGGGTCTGTATGTGAGTGGATAGATAGGTCAGTGTGGGTCTGTATGTGAGTGGATAGATAGGTTGGTGAGGGTCTGTATGGGAGTGGATAGATAGGTCAGTGTGGGTCTGTATGTGAGTGGATAGATAGGTCAGTATGGGTCTGTATGTGAGTGGATAGATAGGTCAGTGTGGGTCTGTATGTGAGTGGATAGGTCAGTGTGGGTCTGTATGTGAGTGGATAGATAGGTCAGTGTGGGTCTGTATGTGAGTGGATAGGTCAGTGTGGGTCTGTATGAGAGTGGATAGATAGGTCAGTATGGGTCTGTATGTGAGTGGATAGATAGGTCAGTGTGGGTCTGTATGTGAGTGGATAGGTCAGTGTGGGTGTGTATGTGAGTGGATAGATGGGTCAGTGTGGGTCTGTATGTGAGTGGATAGATAGGTCAGTATGGGTCTGTATGTGAGTGGATAGATGGGTCAGTGTGGGTCTGTATGTGAGTGGATAGATGGGTCAGTGTGGGTCTGTATGTGAGTGGATTGATAGGTCAGTATGGGTCTGTATGTGAGTGGATAGATAGGTCAGTATGGGTCTGTATGTGAGTGGATAGATAGGTCAGTATGGGTCTGTATGTGAGTGGATAGATAGGTCAGTGTGGGTCTGTATGTGAGTGGATAGGTCAGTGTGGGTCTGTATGTGAGTGGATAGATAGGTCAGTATGGGTCTGTATGTGAGTGGATAGGTCAGTATGGGTCTGTATGTGAGTGGATAGATAGGTCAGTATGGGTCTGTATGTGAGTGGATAGATGGGTCAGTATGGGTCTGTATGTGAGTGGATAGATGGGTCAGTGTGGATCTGTATGTGAGTGGATAGATAGGTCAGTGTGGGTCTGTATGTGAGTGGATAGATAGGTCAGTATGGGTCTGTATGTGAGTGGATAGGTCAGTATGGGTCTGTATGTGAGTGGATAGATAGGTCAGTGTGGGTCTGTATGTGAGTGGATAGATAGGTCAGTGTGGGTCTGTATGTGAGTGGATAGATAGGTTGGTGAGGGTCTGTATGGGAGTGGATAGATAGGTCAGTGTGGGTCTGTATGTGAGTGGATAGATAGGTCAGTGTGGGTCTGTATGTGAGTGGATAGATAGGTTGGTGAGGGTCTGTATGGGAGTGGATAGATAGGTCAGTGTGGGTCTGTATGTGAGTGGATAGATAGGTCAGTATGGGTCTGTATGTGAGTGGATAGATAGGTCAGTGTGGGTCTGTATGTGAGTGGATAGGTCAGTGTGGGTCTGTATGTGAGTGGATAGATAGGTCAGTGTGGGTCTGTATGTGAGTGGATAGGTCAGTGTGGGTCTGTATGAGAGTGGATAGATAGGTCAGTATGGGTCTGTATGTGAGTGGATAGATAGGTCAGTGTGGGTCTGTATGTGAGTGGATAGGTCAGTGTGGGTGTGTATGTGAGTGGATAGATGGGTCAGTGTGGTTCTGTATGTGAGTGGATAGATGGGTCAGTGTGGGTCTGTATGTGAGTGGATAGATGGGTCAGTGTGGGTCTGTATGTGAGTGGATAGATAGGTCAGTATGGGTCTGTATGTGAGTGGATAGATAGGTCAGTATGGGTCTGTATGTGAGTGGATAGATGGGTCAGTGTGGGTCTGTATGTGAGTGGATAGATGGGTCAGTGTGGGTCTGTATGTGAGTGGATTGATAGGTCAGTATGGGTCTGTATGTGAGGGGATAGATAGGTCAGTGTGGGTCTGTATGTGAGTGGATAGATAGGTCAGTATGGGTCTGTATGTGAGTGGATAGATAGGTCAGTATGGGTCTGTATGTGAGTGGATAGATAGGTCAGTGTGGGGTCTGTATGTGAGTGGATAGGTCAGTGTGGGTCTGTATGTGAGTGGATAGATAGGTCAGTGTGGGTCTGTATGTGAGTGGATAGATAGGTCAGTGTGGGTCTGTATGTGAGTGGATAGATGGGTCAGTGTGGGTCTGTATGTGAGTGGATAGATAGGTCAGTATGGGTCTGTATGTGAGTGGATAGGTCAGTGTGGGTCTGTATGTGAGTGGATAGATAGGTCAGTGTGGGTCTGTATGTGAGTGGATAGATAGGTCAGTGTGGGTCTGTATGTGAGTGGATAGATAGGTCAGTGTGGGTCTGTATGTGAGTGGATAGATAGGTCAGTATGGGTCTGTATGTGAGTGGATAGGTCAGTGTGGGTCTGTATGTGAGTGGATAGATAGGTCAGTGTGGGTCTGTATGTGAGTGGATAGATAGGTCAGTGTGGGTCTGTATGTGAGTGGATAGATGGGTCAGTGTGGGTCTGTATGTGAGTGGATAGATAGGTCAGTATGGGTCTGTATGTGAGTGGATAGATGGGTCAGTGTGGGTCTGTATGTGAGTGGATAGATAGGTCAGTATGGGTCTGTATGTGAGTGGATAGATGGGTCCAGTGTGGGTCTGTATGTGAGTGGATAGATGGGTCAGTGTGGGTCTGTATGTGAGTGGATTGATAGGTCAGTATGGGTCTGTATGTGAGGGGATAGATAGGTCAGTGTGGGTCTGTATGTGAGTGGATAGATAGGTCAGTATGGGTCTGTATGTGAGTGGATAGATAGGTCAGTATGGGTCTGTATGTGAGTGGATAGATAGGTCAGTGTGGGTCTGTATGTGAGTGGATAGGTCAGTGTGGGTCTGTATGTGAGTGGATAGATAGGTCAGTGTGGGTCTGTATGTGAGTGGATAGATAGGTCAGTGTGGGTCTGTATGTGAGTGGATAGATGGGTCAGTGTGGGTCTGTATGTGAGTGGATAGATAGGTCAGTGTGGGTCTGTATGTGAGTGGATAGATAGGTCAGTGTGGGTCTGTATGGGAGTGGATAGATAGGTCAGTGTGGGTCTGTATGTGAGTGGATAGATAGGTCAGTGTGGGTCTGTATGTGAGTGGATAGATAGGTCAGTGTGGGTCTGTATGTGAGTGGATAGATAGGTCAGTGTGGGTCTGTATGTGAGTGGATAGATGGGTCAGTGTGGGTCTGTATGTGAGGGGATAGATAGGTCAGTGTGGGTCTGTATGTGAGTGGATAGATAGGTCAGTATGGGTCTGTATGTGAGTGGATAGATAGGTCAGTATGGGTCTGTATGGGAGTGGATGGATGGGTCAGTGTGGGTCTGTATGTGAGGGGATAGATAGGTCAGTGTGGGTCTGTATGTGAGTGGATAGATAGGTCAGTATGGGTCTGTATGTGAGTGGATAGATAGGTCAGTATGGGTCTGTATGTGAGTGGATAGGTCAGTATGGGTCTGTATGTGAGTGGATTGATGGGTCAGTGTGGATCTGTATGTGAGTGGATAGATAGGTCAGTGTGGGTCTGTATGTGAGTGGATAGATAGGTTGGTGAGGGTCTGTATGGGAGTGGATAGATAGGTCAGTGTGGGTCTGTATGTGAGTGGATAGATAGGTCAGTATGGGTCTGTATGTGAGTGGATAGATAGGTCAGTGTGGGTCTGTATGGGAGTGGATAGATAGGTCAGTGTGGGTCTGTATGGGAGTGGATAGATAGGTCAGTGTGGGTCTGTATGGGAGTGGATAGATAGGTCAGTGTGGGTCTGTATGTGAGTGGATAGATAGGTCAGTGTGGGTCTGTATGTGAGTGGATAGATAGGTTAGTGAGGGTCTGTATGTGAGTGGATAGATAGGTCAGTGTGGGTCTGTATGTGAGTGGATAGATGGGTCAGTGTGGGTCTGTATGTGAGTGGATAGGTCAGTGTGGGTCTGTATGTGAGTGGATAGATGGGTCAGTGTGGGTCTGTATGTGAGTGGATAGGTCAGTGTAGGTCTGTATGTGAGTGGATAGATGGGTCAGTGTGGGTCTGTATGTGAGGGGATAGATAGGTCAGTATGGGTCTGTATGGGAGTGGATAGATAGGTCAGTGTGGGTCTGTATGTGAATGGATAGATGGGTCAGTGTGGGTCTGTATGTGAGGGGATAGATAGGTCAGTGTGGGTCTGTATGGGAGTGGATAGATAGGTCAGTATGGGTCTGTATGTGAGTGGATAGATAGGTCAGTATGGGTCTGTATGTGAGTGGATAGATAGGTCAGTATGGGTCTGTATGTGAGTGGATAGATAGGTCAGTGTGGGTCTGTATGTGAATGGATAGATAGGTCAGTATGGGTCTGTATGTGAGTGGATAGATAGGTCAGTATGGGTCTGTATGTGAGTGGATAGGTCAGTATGGGTCTGTATGTGAGTGGATAGATGGGTCAGTGTGGGTCTGTATGTGAGTGGATAGATAGGTCAGTGTGGGTCTGTATGTGAGTGGATAGGTCAGTATGGGTCTGTATGTGAGTGGATAGGTCAGTATGGGTCTGTATGTGAGTGGATAGATGGGTCAGTGTGGGTCTGTATGGGAGTGGATAGGTCAGTGTGGGTCTGTATGTGAGTGGATAGATAGGTCAGTGTGGGTCTGTATGTGAGTGGATAGGTCAGTGTGGGTCTGTATGTGAGTGGATAGATAGGTCAGTGTGGGTCTGTATGTGAGTGGATAGATAGGTCAGTATGGGTCTGTATGTGAGTGGATAGATAGGTCAGTGTGGGTCTGTATGTGAGTGGATAGATAGGTCAGTATGGGTCTGTATGTGAGTGGATAGATAGGTCAGTGTGGGTCTGTATGTGAGTGGATAGATAGGTCAGTGTGGGTCTGTATGTGAGTGGATAGATAGGTCAGTGTGGGTCTGTATGTGAGTGGATAGATAGGTCAGTGTTGGTCTGTATGTGAGTGGATAGATAGGTCAGTGTGGGTCTGTATGTGAGTGGATAGATAGGTCAGTGTGGGTCTGTATGGGAGTGGATAGATGGGTCAGTGTGGGTCTGTATGTGAGTGGATAGATAGGTCAGTGTGGGTCTGTATGGGAGTGGATAGATGGGTCAGTGTGGGTCTGTATGTGAGTGGATAGATAGGTCAGTGTGGGTCTGTATGGGAGTGGATAGATAGGTCAGTGTGGGTCTGTATGTGAGTGGATAGATAGGTCAGTGTGGGTCTGTATGGGAGTGGATAGATGGGTCAGTGTGGGTCTGTATGTGAGTGGATAGATAGGTCAGTGTGGGTCTGTATGGGAGTGGATAGATGGGTCAGTGTGGGTCTGTATGTGAGTGGATAGATAGGTCAGTGTGGGTCTGTATGTGAGTGGATAGATAGGTCAGTGTGGGTCTGTATGTGAGTGGATAGATGGGTCAGTGTGGGTCTGTATGTGAGTGGATAGATGGGTCAGTGTGGGTCTGTATGTGAGTGGATAGGTCAGTGTGGGTCTGTATGTGAGTGGATAGATGGGTCAGTGTGGGTCTGTATGTGAGTGGATAGGTCAGTGTAGGTCTGTATGTGAGTGGATAGATGGGTCAGTGTGGGTCTGTATGTGAGGGGATAGATAGGTCAGTGTGGGTCTGTATGGGAGTGGATAGATAGGTCAGTATGGGTCTGTATGTGAGTGGATAGATAGGTCAGTGTGGGTCTGTATGTGAATGGATAGATAGGTCAGTATGGGTCTGTATGTGAGTGGATAGATAGGTCAGTGTGGGTCTGTATGGGAGTGGATAGGTCAGTGTGGGTCTGTATGTGAGTGGATAGATAGGTCAGTGTGGGTCTGTATGTGAATGGATAGATGGGTCAGTGTGGGTCTGTATGTGAGGGGATAGATAGGTCAGTGTGGGTCTGTATGGGAGTGGATAGATAGGTCAGTATGGGTCTGTATGTGAGTGGATAGATAGGTCAGTATGGGTCTGTATGTGAGTGGATAGATAGGTCAGTGTGGGTCTGTATGTGAGTGGATAGATAGGTCAGTGTGGGTCTGTATGGGAGTGGATAGATGGGTCAGTGTGGGTCTGTATGTGAGTGGATAGATAGGTCAGTGTGGGTCTGTATGGGAGTGGATAGATGGGTCAGTGTGGGTCTGTATGTGAGTGGATAGATAGGTCAGTGTGGGTCTGTATGTGAGTGGATAGATAGGTCAGTGTGGGTCTGTATGTGAGTGGATAGATAGGTCAGTATGGGTCTGTATGTGAGTGGATAGATAGGTCAGTGTGGGTCTGTATGTGAGTGGATAGATAGGTCAGTGTGGGTCTGTATGTGAGTGGATAGATAGGTCAGTGTGGGTCTGTATGTGAGTGGATAGATAGGTCAGTGTGGGTCTGTATGTGAGTGGATAGATGGGTCAGTGTGGGTCTGTATGTGAGTGGATAGATAGGTCAGTGTGGGTCTGTATGTGAGTTTATAGATTGGTATGTATAGGTTGTGTGTGCTGGGTTTACTTGGAAGGGTTGAACTTTATTGACTTGGTCCATAGGGTCTTTTTTCAACCCTATGTAACTATGTAACTATACTTTACTAGTGGGGCTGGGAATCTCATACTCAGTTAATCCTGGTGGCCAGTCAGGCAATAGAACAAAGCCCAAAGGGGGTGTTTTAGGATAAAACACTAAAGCTAAAAAAAACTGTACAATTACAATATTAGCCAAGAAATGGTTAATACCTATTCCTTCCAGAATTCATGCGATGAGTCAAAAAGAATCCAACTTTTCCTTTTTTTTTTTATTTCCCTGTGACACACTCAAACACTCAGTACCTGTCGGTTATCGCTCTCTCTCTCTCTTCGGCTAATGAGCGCCGGGGTGCCTTTTATAGACTTCTTGTTAATGGATCAGCAAAGGACATCATGGCACTCGAAAAAAAAAATACATAGCACACTGTAAAATTCACTTTTCCTTCCAAATTCTCAAAGCAAGTGATTTTGATTCCCGGGTCCAGCTGTCACCCACCCACCAATCAGATGTCCCGGATTGTACACGCGAATTCTCTCCTTGTTCCTGTTCAATCTGCTGCAGTGTTATCCACAGAGCTCGCTTTCTCTAGTGCTTGGAACGGGGTAATGAAAGGAGGTTTCAAAATAGCAGGTGGCCTCTTTCAGCATAATGAATGCAAACCAAAGACATCACATTTGAATGTGTAGGTGGCATTGTGGCACAGCCTTCTGAGAACCTAGTATATAAGGCCCTGTTGAACCCGAGGTGACAGCTCGCTGACTTATTAAAAATAGCTAGAAGGGTAAATAACAGACTACATATTGCTATTCAGTAGATTCGCTGCAGGAAGTTATTGCTTATTTAGAAAGAAGGGGGGGGGGGGGAAATCAGTATTTTCACAAAACTCCAATGCTGTATTATTTAGGGGTAAGTTTACCTTTTCTGCTAATCTTTTGGGATGTCCTCCTTCCTGTTGACCCCGCCGTCGTTGTCACCTATTTGTGTATAATCTTCTTATAGTTAAACTAATAATAAACCCCTGCCTAGAGAGACTTTAGCCTCCATTAAAGGAGAAGGAAAGGCTAATAAAGAGTAAAGGTGGCCACACACGTGGCGATTTCCGATCGTTCAATCGGCCACTAATGATCAGGGCTGAAATGGCAGATATGGAGGTAGAAACAATAGGATTTCTACCTCCTTCCGCCGATTCAGCCCTGAAGGCAGATTTTGATCAGACGCCTTCCATGGCGCCCGATCAAAATCTTTTAACCCGCCCGATATCGGTTGACTCGCCGACTTGCCATACAGGCACCAAATATTGTACGAAACCTCGTATTATCGGTGCATGTATGGCCAGCTTTAATCTCAAGCTGCAGGCATACCTTCAGTTCTCTCAATAGTGCCCTTAAGTCTCCCCGTATTTCTCCCGTTCAGATGATCAGAAGCCTCATAGGGAAAAAAACCAATGAGTTCTGTAAAAAAAGTTCCCATAATGCCTCGCTCCTGCACCGAGACCCAGACCAGTGTACATGCTCAGTTAGTAAGACTATGAGGCACATTTACTAATCCACGAATCTGAATCCCGAATGGGAAAAAATCAGATTGGAAACGAACATTTTGCGACTTTTTCGTATTTTTTGCAATTTTTTCGTCGCCGACGCGACTTTTTCACTAATTGTTGTGACTTTTTCGTCGTCGTTACAACTTTTTCGCAACTTGTCGCGACTTTTTCGTACTTTTTCGCACCTTTCCAACTTTGCATGATTTTGGAAGCCTCCCATAGGACTCAATGGCACTCTGCAGTTTCAATATGGCGCAAAGAAAGTCACGATACTGAAGCTTTAATGAATCCGAATCCTTTCGTACTCGGCGCGAAAAAGTCGTGACGGCGACGAAAAAGTCGTGAAAATTCGCAAAAAATACGAAAAAGTCGCAAAAATACTGATCATTACGAAAAAAAACGCATTCGGACGCTTTTCGAACATTTGTGGATTAGTAAATGTGCCCCTATGAGTCATCTTCCTGCTGATTAGCTCAGATCCACATTCCTATGGGGGGGAGGGAGTTCTTAGCATTCTTGGGGGGAGCAGGAGAGGAGAGAGCTGCGTGACTCTGGCACAAGAAAACAAAGACAACAAATCTTTTGACAGAGGACTCAGTGCAGCGTTTCTGTGAGTGCTTATGGCTGTATTTACATAGACCTTTCTGATAAAACTCCACTAAAGATCTGCACTTAACCAACCAGACATTTGTAGTTGTCAACTAGTGATGAGTGAATCTGTCGCTTCGCCATAAAATTCGCGAAACGGCAAGAAAATTATCGAAACAGCGGAAAATTTGCGAAACTGCGAAAAATTCGCAAAACGTATTTGTCGGGCGATTTTTTTTTGGTGTCCGCATCTATTTTTGTCAGCCACACTTTTTTGATGTGACCACGCCCAATTTTGACGCAAACATGGCCGATTTGATGCGACCACGTCCAATTTTGACCCAACCGATTTGGCGCGCGACAAACAAAAAAAATTACGTGCAACAAATTTTTCCACTGCGAATTTTCACAGACGTTTCATGAAACAATTCACCAAAGGCAAAATGCGGAAATTTGCTGCGAATCTATGCCTGGCGAAAAAATTCGCTCATCACTACTGTCTACAAACCAAGAGCTCGCTTTCTAATATCAAGAGATACTGTTAAGAGAACTGGTAGGATTCTCAATAAAGGATCTTCTTGCATCAGTTTGGCCACCAGAACCAGAGGACTTGGAAAGTCTTATTGTGTATTGTATGTTAAGTCCATCTCTATGATCCCTGGACTATACCTTACATCAGGGACCCCCAACCTTTCTTACTCGGGAGCCACAGTCAAATGTAAAAAGACCTGGAGAGCAACACAAGCACCATAAAAGTTCATGGAGGAGCCAAATAAGGGCTGTGATTGGCTATTAGGCAGCCTCTATGCACCCTATCAGCTTACAGGGGGCTTTATTTGGTAGGAAATCTTGTTTTTATTCAACCAAAACTTGCCCCCAAGTCAGGAATTCAAAAATAACTCCCTGGTTTGGGGGCACTGAGAGCAACATCCAAGGGGTTGGGGAGCAACATGTTGCCCCTGAGCCACTGGTTGGGGATCACTGCCTTACATCATTGGTGACAAGCTGAGAAGACATGGAATTTTTTATTGTGTATTGTGTGTTAAGAGTCTAAGGGGGGGTTAAGTAATAAATTGCCCTACATTTGCCCAAGTGCAATAACCCATAACTACTAGTGATGGGCAAAATATTTCAGCAGGCATGGATTCGGAGCGAATTCTCGAGTTTCATCATTGGCGGATTGTTTCGCGAAACAGATGAAAAAATTTGCCGCGCGTCCAAAAATTGTCTCAAGAATAGCCGTGGGCTTAAAAAGAATAGTCACACGTCAAAAATTGTCTCAAGAATAGTCGCGGGCATCAAAAGAATAGTCGCGCATCCAAAAATTGTCGCAAGAAAAGTCGCGGGCGTCAAAAGAATAGTTGTGCGTCCAAAAATTGTCTCAAGAATAGTTGCGGGCGTCAAAAGAATAGTTGCGCGTCCAAAAATTGTCTCAAGAATAGTTGCGGGCGTCAAAAGAATAGTTGTGAGTCCAAAAATTGTCTCAAGAATAGTCGCGGGCGTCAAAAGGATAGTTGTGAGTCCAAAAATTGTCTCAAGAATAGTCGCGGGCGTCAAAAGGATAGTTGTGAGTCCAAAAATTGTCTCAAGAATAGTCGCGGGCGTCAAAAGGATAGTTGCGTGTCCAAAAATTGTCTCAAGAATAGTCGCGGGCGTCAAAAGGATAGTTGTGCGTCCAAAAATTGTCTCAAGAATAGTCGCGGGCGTCAAAAGAATAGTCGCACGTCCAAAAATTGTTGCAAGATTAGTCGTGGGCATCAAAAGAATAGTCGCGGGCGACAATTTTTTTCCGTGCGACATTTTCGCCGCTTCGTGAATTTTACGCCGTTTTGCGAAAATTTTTCATCGAAGCGAAACAGGACAGATTCGCTCATCACTAATAGCTACCAATAAGCATGTAGAATTTTCTGGTCACCTGTTTAATAACAAGGTTGCTACAGGTTGCTATGGGTTACTGCTACTGGGCAAACTTAGTGCCCATCAGTGTCGGACTGGCCTACAAGGATACCAGGAAAACTCCCCGTGGGCCCAGGGGTCAGTGGTCCCTCTTGCTTTATGGCTATTCCCTATTTCTGTATGGGAACATGGAAGCTTGATAGATGGAAGAATAGAGTAAAGTACGTAGAGAAAAGAGACTAGGATAATAAAGAGTTTGAGGGAGGAGAGATGAAGAGGAATAAAAGTGGGCCCATGGTCCAGGGTTTTCTGGTGGGCCCCTGACATCTCAGTCTGACACTGTTGCTCATTATTACATATGGGGGGTACTTTGAGGTTTCTGGGCTATGCCTTGTATCAGTTGGGTGCCAAGCCCTAAAGGTCTTATCTAAACAGTCCATCTCTATGGTTCTTAGACTATACATTGCATTAGTTGGGCCACCATCCCTGGAAAACCTAAAAAGTTTTATTGTGCACTGGGTCCATCCCTAAGGTTCCTGAATGAAATATTTTGAAAATATGCTCAAGAATGCTGGACTCGGGATTGGGTGGAACAATTATGCTAAGACACACATCGCGTTTCAAACCCACATTGGTTTCTTTTTCCTTCAAAAACACTCAAATTTCGGGGGCGTGGCCATGACCGCGAGCGAGATAGACGCATAAAGAGGAGCTCCGGATCAGGAACCCTGTATGCTAACCCATAAACCTGCTTTTAAATATGTAACTCAGCAAGAGTCTACCCTAAAGTGCTTTACGTACCTCCGAGATGTCTCCTAAACCAATTAAGAAAACGGCACAAACGGAACTGCAAGCTTTTCTGACGAAAGGCAAAGTAGCTGCGAAACAACAAGATGGCGGCGCACAAACCAAAACGGACACGGCCTTTCCAGAGCAAGAGCAATCTCCGGTTTTACCAACACCGGCAGACCCAGAAACAGACCATCTGAGTGAAGGTGAGTCCCCGAGCCTACCCACTACACCGGTTACGGAGCAAACAATGCGACTCCTATTAACTGAACTTAAAGACTCAATTCAGTCTGATATTATGGGGGCTCTGCAAAACCTAACTCTAGAAATCTCTGAAGTGGCTAAACGTGTCCATATTGTGGAAACTAAAACAGAGGATATTAACAAAACCTACTCTGTGCTTTCCGACACAGTTTCCACGCAATCTGAACAAATACATTTCTTAAAGAGTAAATTAGCAGACCTGGAGGACCGCTCTCGGAGAAATAATTTAAGAATTAGGGGTATACCAGAGGAGGTCGTTCAAGACCAGTTACAACCCTATATGGTATCCATGATACAAGCCCTGGTACCTCATATCTCAGAAATGGAGGCAAAAATTGATAGAATTCACAGGCTTCCAAAAACAAAACTTGCACCAACAGATGCACCCAGAGACACAATTGTCAGAATTCACTTTTTTACTACTAAAGAACTTCTAATGCAAGCAGTACGACGAGATAACAATATTCCTGAACAATACCTACCCTTGCGTTTTTTCGCTGATTTGTCTGCATATACCTTAGCACAGCGCAGAGAATTTGCCCCTATCACAGCAATACTTCGCAAAAAAGGTATCCCTTATCATTGGGGCTTCCCAGTGCGCTTGATCATACATAGAAATGGGGCCTATAAGGTACTGCAAAGCCCAGAAGAAGCATCTAAGGCGTTACAAGAATGGAATTGCCTGTCTGAGGACATGGATACCTCCATACCAAAACCTTCCAAAAAAAGGTCCCTAGACTGGTCTACAGTTTCACCCAGGAAGGATAAATTAGCTCTACGTACTGTTCTTACCTGATACATTATAAGTGAGGGAAGTATTCTACTGTTAAGCTAGATAATACTTGGTTATAATCTGTTATTATAACTCAGATGTATCTGCAGGTTAATATTTACTGTTTACCGCTACAATTTATTTTGTTATTCCCTGACTAATACTCAGAACACTACCTGAAGTAAAGTTGAGCCAAAATATTTGGCAGGTTTAAAAATCCCTATGATAGAAGGGTTCCTGACACGGGAAAAGCCCACTGAGACTATTTTCTGTTAAAATTTGGTTGTATATAGTTTATCTATATTTTATATACCATTTATTGGGTTCTCCCCCCCTGAGCTGGCTGAATAGTGCAGCCAGTAGGTACAATTTGGCAGGTTGTCAGCTAACTGGCCTTACGACCTGACAAGCCCTAAGAGCTGTCTATAGGTCTCTTTTCTTTTCTTTTCTCTTCTTTTCTTTCCTTTCTTTTCTTTCCTTTTCCCCCCTCTTCCTCTTTTTCTCTTTTGTCTTTCCCATCTCAAATCTTTTTTTTTTTTTTTTTTTTTCTCTCCCTCTGCTCCTTTTATCCCTCTTTTTCTTCTGTATACAGATAGCAATTTAGAAAAATCGAGATATCATGCAACTACATATCGCATCACTTAATGTTAAAGGACTGAATAGCCCACAGAAAAGGAAATTATTACTAAATTGGGCACAAAACTCTAAAATAGATATATTATGTGTACAGGAAACTCACTTAACTGGGAAAGATCATCCGAAATTAATTTCAAAATATATTAAAGAAACCATTTATGCTAATGCCCCGATCAAAAAAAATGGAGTTGCAATACTCTTTAAGAGTTCCCTTCCTTTTAAAGTCATTGATACCCAGGCAGACAAAAAAGGCAGATTTTTAATTGTTAAATTAGAAGTTTTCTCCCAAACATATTTGCTAATGAACCTCTATGCCCCAAACTCTCACCAAACAACCTTTATAAACAAAGTATTTAGTAAAATTAAACAAGAAAATGGGGTTAAATTGTTAATTACAGGTGATTTCAACCTGTCTCCTGATCCCCTCATAGATAAAGCTCCTTCGCCCAAAGGTAAAACACTTAGATCTGCTGCCTGTATGTCAAAGGCTTTTTCCAAAGCTATAAAACAACTAGAGCTTTATGATGTATGGAGAGCTGGGCATCCTACTGAACGTGACTATACTTTTTTCTCCCATGTACATTCTACCTATTCCAGGATTGACCTAATGCTTGCAGACAAGACTACGCTACTCCAAGTGGTTAAATCATATATAGGACTTGCCACTTGGTCGGATCACGCTCCGGTTGGATGTTTTATTGACTTCAAACAAATTCCCTGTCCATCTCCTAATTGGAGATTAAACAATACATTATTACAAAATAAACAACATGCTGAAAAAATAGCTAAACTAACTGAGGAATTTTTTAACCTAAATTCCTCCTCAGACATTAATAATGACTTACTACGGTGCTCATACAAAGCCTTTATTAGAGGCCACCTGATAGCCATAGCTACTAGAGAAAAGAAAAATAGAAACAATAAAGTAGCTGAATTAACAGCCAAATTAGCGGAAGCTATATCGAAACATAAACTACATCCAACCAAGGCGATGACCCAAAAAGTGGCATCTCTAAACAAAGAAATTAATGCTCTAAACATGGAAAAAGTGGCATATCAAATCCTGTTGACAAAACAAAGGTATTATATAGAAGATAATAAAAATAGCAGATTGCTGGCTAGTAAACTGAAGGATGCCAGAGCTGATAATAGAATTTTAACTATTAAAACAGCAGATGGAAGTAATCTATCAAATCCTAAACATATAGCACAAGAATTCGCGAATTACTATACTAAGCTATATAACTTAAAAAACGACCCTCAGACCCCCCAGCCACATTTAAATACCATCACAAGCTTTCTTTCTAACCTATCTTTACCAACATTAACAGACAATCAATCCGAACTTCTCAACGTCCCTATCTCACAAGATGAAGTGACTTCTACAATAAAGTCACTTAAAAATAACAAAGCCCCTGGTCCTGATGGCTTTTCAAATAATTTTTACAAAAAACTGGTGGGCACGATTGCCCCAACCCTAACTAAGTTGTTTAACTCTTTGCATACATTACAGCTACCCAGAAAAGAACTCTTCCAAGCCACCATAACAACCATACCAAAACCTAATAAAGACTCTACAAAAGTAGAGAACTACCGTCCAATTTCTTTACTTAATTCGGATATAAAAATATATGCTAAAATTCTCGCAAACCGACTAAATCCTATTCTTAAATGTCTAGTATCTAATGATCAAGTCGGATTTGTTCCTTCAAGGCAGGCTCCAGACAACACAAGGAAGGTAATCAACATTGCTATTCGTGCAAATCAAACCAGATCCCCCTGCCTTTTATTAGCTTTAGACGCAGAAAAAGCTTTTGATAGGGTATCTTGGCTCTATTTACAAAAAGTTTTAGAAAAGTTCGGATTCGCAGGTACTTTTTTAGAACATATTCTGACTCTTTATAAATTCCCTTCAGCAGTAATTCGAGCAAATGGCCTAAAATCCCCTAGCTTCACACTGTCAAATGGCACTAGACAGGGTTGTCCCCTCTCTCCACTTATCTTTGTGTTATTAATGGAACCGTTAGCTGAAGCAATACGCCAACACCCCCAAATCTCCGGTTTCCAGATAGGAAGAAGCATATATAAAATATCTTTGTTCGCAGATGATGTCATTGTTACCCTTACGAATCCAACAAAATCACTTCCAGCCCTATTTAAGTTGCTTTCCCAATTCTCAGAAATTTCATACTATAAAATTAATACAACCAAGACAGAGGCGCTTCCAATATGGATACCTCAGAACTCCATAAGAAACTTAAAAACTTCATACAAGTTTATATGGCAGCAATCTGTTATTTCATATCTGGGTATAAAGGTTGGTTTTTCATTGTCTACTCTTTACAGTGCGAATTTTAAGTCAATGTTAGCAAAAACAGAACAATATTTGAAAACCTGGGTTTTTAAAGAAATCACATGGTTAGGAAGACTATCTGCAGTAAAGACCATGATACTTCCTAAAATGTTGTACCTTTTCCGGACAATTCCAATAAAAATACCAAACAAATTCTTCACACTATTACAAAGGCTAATCTCAAAATATATATGGAAAGCCAAAAAGCCTAGAATTTTGTCTGCTGCACTTTCCAGAAACAAACTACAAGGAGGTCTTGGCTTTCCCAACTTCAAAAAATATTATCAAGCAGCCCATCTGAATTTTATTCAACACGTCTTTACCACATCAGCTCAACCCCAGTGGGTATCACAAGAAAAGGAGCTATCCACCCCAGCATCTCTTCATTTGGACGAACTTATTTGGATTCCCCCAAAACTAAGAATAAAATCTGTCAGACTTTTTCCAACACTCCAAGCCTCACTTAAAGTTTGGGATTTTTACATACATTCGGACCCGTTAAACCAAGGTCTTCATCCTAAACTTCCTTTCTCTGCGTTTAAAGGAATTATTCCTAACTTCAATTCGGATCCATGGTCCCAAGCTGGAATTACTCTATGGTCCGACATCCTGATTAATAACCAATTTCCTACATTTGAAGTATTACGACGTAAATGGCCCATTCCGGTCAAGTCATTCTATATATACCTACAACTCTCAAGCTTCTATAAAGCAAATAGCTATTGTGTTCCTAAACAACTATCTACAACTCAACAAAAACTCACTTCCTCAATCATGTCGGGCGCACGGATATCTCAATTCTACGCTAATATAAATAACCAACTGTCCAACTCTTCGGACACTTACCTTTCTGCCTGGAAAACGGAGTTAAACACAGAAATTGATCCAATAGACTGGAACTCTGCTTTTGCTTTGATCACAGCTACGACAAAATCTGCCAGACTGCTGGAACCCAGTATTAAATTGATGTATCGATGGTATTTAGTCCCAATGAGACTACATAAAATCTACCCACAAACATCATCTAAGGAATGCTGGAGAGGATGTGCGCAAGAAGGTACTCATACACATATATGGTGGGATTGCCCCAAACTCGCTCTATTTTGGACACAAGTGTTTGACCTTATCAACAAAGTCATGGGCTGCCCAGTCCCTAAAAACCCTGCTACAGCTCTGCTAAACCTGGAACTTGATCTCCTAAAATTTTCTCAAAAAACATTGGTAGTACACTTTCTGGAAGTGGCTAGACTGTTAATTGCGCAAAGATGGAAATCTGATACTATCCCAGATATGACGGAAATGGTAAACTTACTAGAACTAACTGAAAAATTCGAATTTTATGATGCTAGAAACAGATGTACAGTTAACTCACATTATAAAAAATGGTCAAGCTGGAAAAATTATAAGGCTAACTAATGAATGTGTATTTCAATTCAGTCGTAGTGGGCTCAGTTTCCTTTTATACCTATCTTAACTCACCTATCTTACTTATGTGTTTTTATTTCAAAATTTTTTCCCTTTTCTTTCTTTCTATTCTTTACTATTTTCCCTTTCTCTTTCTAGTTTCTTTACCCCTTAAATATTACTCTATAGTGAGTATAGAGTACAGTTAATAAAAGTTGTATGGCCTGAAGGCTAGATATACAAGGTAATCAGCTTGAAGAAAGGCTATACCTATGTTATATGATTGTTATGTCTATTGTAATGAAGAAATAATAAAAATTGTCAAATTAAAAAAAAAAAAAACACTCAAATTTCAAAAACTACAAGATTTTAACATATATACATATATATATATATATATATATCTCAAGCCCTATTTTTGTCATTGTTTCTTTAAGCAATCAAATGACATGCCTTATTGCGTTCCAGTATTATTTGCTTTAGCAATCAACATTCATCAATCATGTAGTCCCCCTCCCCCCTCTCCATGGTAACCCACTGAAGAATTATTTTTATACATGTGACAGATTTGTACTTTTCGTCCGCGTCGTCTTCTTTCGGCTGTATTGATGCGCCGCAGTAGGGGAGATAAGATGTACCGGGAGAAGCAAAGATCAAAGAGTTGATTGGGATGACAGAGAATGTTTGTCTAAACACAACATGGAATAGTGATGGATTCAGCATGGAAATAAATAGCTCGGCAACAAGTTGACTGACTGGTTTAATAAGGCTGTCATAACAACTGGGAAATTATAGAGTTCTTGGCAGGGTAGATTTTTTTTTTGTCAGAAGGGATGTAAAATGATGGGGCCAATAGCAGTGTTGGACTGGGACCCCAGGGCCTCACCGGAAAACCTTAGACCCTAGGCCCACACTCCGAACTATTTTTCCTCCTTTCCTCACCCAACCTCTTTATTCTCCCAGTCTCTTTCATTTACATGCTAGCATCTATTCTTCCATCTATTTCTCCTCTCTATCTTCTCATTCATGATTAGGGAATGAGCATGAAGTAGGCCAAATGGTCAGGAGCAGGGGGGGCCACTGACACCTGGGCCCACCGGGAGTTTTCCTGGTATCCTGCTGGGCCAGTCCGGCACTGGCCAATAGTACAATATGAGTGCCTCGTGAGTAGTTAAAAGTACAATCCTATCACTGGGGGCACAGATGCTATAATATACCTCAACCAACGTTGGTCAGACTTTAGCAGAAGCCCTTGATGGCATTACATTGCCATTGTGGATGACATTGATCTATGTTGGTTCCTACAAACTACTGTACAGGGGATATATTGGGGTGCAAACACTTTGGCCTGTGGCTCTAGGGTTCTGTTTTGGAAGAACCTACCGTATTTTTCACCGTTTAAGACGCACTTTTTCTTCCCCAAAACTGGGGGAGAAAAGTTGGTGCGTCTTATACGGCGAACTGTCTTCCTCTCTGTGCCGCGGCTCTCTGCCGCATCCTCACTTTAATAAGGTTGCGCCCGTGCGTACTGATGTCACACGCACAGGGCGCAACCTTCTAAAAGCACAGAAGCAGCTGGGAGCCGCGGCACAGAGAGGAAGACATCACGGGAGCCGGAGGCAGCTGGGGGTAGGTTAGGGGGGAAATGGAAGGTGCTTGGGGGCCCTGGGGGAAGCTGAAGAATGCTGGGGGTGCCGTGGGGGAGTTGGAGGATGCTTGGAGGCCCTGGGGGATGCTGAAGGATACTTGGGGGGGGGCCCTGGGGGAAGCTGAAGGATACTTGGGGGGGGGGGCCTGGGGGAAGCTGAAGGATGCTTGGGGGGGCCCTGGGGGAAGCTGAAGGATACTTGGGGGGGGCCCTGGGGGAAGCTGAAGGATGCTTGGGGGGGCCCTGGGGGAAGCTGAAGGTTGCTTGGGGGGGCCCTGGGGGAAGCTGAAGGATGCTTGGGGGGGGCCCTGGGGGAAGCTGAAGGATGCTTGGGGGGGCCCTGGGGGAAGCTGAAGGATGCTTGGGGGGGCCCTGGGGGAAGCTGAAGGTTGCTTGGGGGGGGCCCTGGGGGAAGCTGAAGGATACTTGGGGGGGGCCCTGGGGGAAGCTGAAGGATACTTGGGGGGGCCCTGGGGGACGCTGAAGGATACTTGGGGGGGCCCTGAGGGAAGCTGAAGGATACTTGGGAGGCCCTGGGGGAAGCTGAAGGATACTTGGTGGGCCCTGGGGGAAGCTGAAGGATACTTGGGGGGGCCCTGGGGGAAGCTGAAGGATACTTGGGGGAGGGCTGGGGCAAGCTGAAGGATACTTGGGGGGGCCCTGGGGGAAGCCCTATTATGTGCGAGCCCAGAGACAATTAACTTTATACAGTTGATATAAAATATTTTACTACAGTATTTGGTTTAGAATCTTTTTTTTCTAGATTTTCCTCCTTTAAAATTGGGTGCGTCTTATATTCCGGAGCGTCTTATAGGCGAAAAATACGGTATCTCTTGTCATGATGTATACTATTTAAATAAAGTAAAATATCAGTTAACTAGAGCAGTTAGTTACAACTGTTTATACACTGAAGCCCAGTTAATCACAATACTACATGTTCAAGGGTCATATTGCAATAAAATGATGTCATCCAAGGAGATCCAGTGGGTCTCTTGAGTCAGTCTGGTGACCCATAAAAATATCTTGCAGGGCTAACAGATCTCCAGTTGGACAGTCCTGATTTAAAGGTAATGCCAAGTACATTTAAAACAGCACGAACAACCAACGTGATGCTTTCGACCCCACTGGGACCTTTCTCAAGGCAACCTTGTATGCAGCCCCAACATATATATAAGGAGGAATCCACACTACTTAGGTCTTATGTCCAATATCAAAGATTTATTGAAGGGAGACTGAAGTTTTGACCCACCTTGGGCCTTTTTCAAAGTCCACATACATCAAACAACAAGCCCAATAAACCATTTGTGGTGGGAAGGGAACAGCAGGCACTCAGAAAAGACGTCAAAGGGGCACATTTATTAAGATCTGAAGTTTTTCTGGGCTAAAATCACGATATAGTAAAAATTCGTAGTAACCACAATAATTTCTGATATTCTGAAATGTCACGAAGATTCTTTTCTCGGTCGTACGAAAATATCGCAAATTGCGTTCTGAAAGTCACAAAATTTTTGGTCTAGCTTTGGAAACCTTTCATAGGACTCAGTGATTCTCAACAGATCAAACCTGGCGAAAAGATAGTCCCGAGGAAAGTGTAACCAAAGCTTTAAAGAATTCCGAAATGTTTGTAGTCTTTACGCAAAATACGATTTTTTCCGTGTTTTTTTTGAACGAAGAACATGAAAAAGTAATGGAATTTTAACAAACTTTTAGCATACATTCCGGAATGTTCCATAAGTTAAAAAAAGTTAGAAAAAATACAAAATTATCTCAAAAATGTTTAGTAAATGGGCCCCATAGTGTAAAGGTGGTCCCTTAGACCGACTCGGCAGCTTATCGGCCCATGTAGGGGCACTTTGTATCAGTGCCCATAAATATAACTTATATATAACCAAGATATTTAAAAGAGAGTAAAAGCCATTGCAGAGTAGGGGAATGCAGAAGAAACAAACAGCAGAACAGTGAGTTTCCACTGTAGAGTGAAACCCAAGACCAGATCTCTGAGGTCAAATACTAAGAATGATGGAGGTAATAAATAAAGAAGGTGGAGGAGAGATAGCTGTGTCAATGGCGTGTACGAAGGTCTCAATACCACCACTCCATCGTGGGGCCATAGTTACAGACTCGTCCTATTAAACTTACAAATATTATTAATCAGAGGAATTAGCACTGGATATTGAGTCTCAACACCATCATTCCATCATTGCGGCCAGTTATAGACTCTTCCAATTGTGCGCCAAATATTAGTATAATAATGTCCAGAAGATCGATAACCGCAATAACCAGGGAACACTCGCAGAGATGGAGACAGTGTAAAGCGAATGGACAGATGTAGTCACAATGTGGTGGTGGTGTTGAGACCCAGTATCCAGTGCTTTTTCGACTGATTATTAATATTTGTGAGCTCTGTGTAGGGCAACGGTTCTCAACCTGTGGGTCGGGACCCCTTTGGGGGGTCGAACAACCCTTTCTCAGGGGTCGCGTAAAACACATATTTCTGATGGTCTAAGGAATAATTTTATGGTTTGGGGTCACCACAACATGAGGAACTGTATTAAAGGGTTGGGCATTAGGAAGGTTGGGAACCACTGATGTAGGGCACTATGCTGGATAAGTACACGCCCATGAGAGACATTGATGCTTTTTTACTTAGTCTGCAGCGCCCTTACATAACTTATAATTGTTTTGGGTTGATTTCAAATTATGGATAATATAATCTGGTTGGCCACCTACTCCATTACCAGATACTGAAGCTTTATACCTTGCAATGTAAATTATCGGAGCTGCTGGGAATTGTAGTTTGTGTTACTCTGACCTCCGTACATGCCATTGACACAGCTACCTCTCCGCCATCCACTTTATTCATTATCTCTGTGCTTGTTAGTATTTGACCTGATTGATCAGGTGTTGGGTTTCTTTTAAGTATCTTGGTCTATTTTGTGGCTGATTGATACAAATTGTCCGATGCTGCTTCTTTATTTAACAACTCTTAACCTTTACTTTGTAGCCAATGCACATTAGGCTATTATTATTATTATTAACATTTACTTATAAAGCGCCAACATATCCCGCAGCGCTGTACAATAAGTGGGTTTCATACATTGGACATACAGAGTAACATATAAAGCAATCAATAACCGATACAAGAGGGGAAGAGAGCCCTGCCCAAAAGAGCTTACACTCTACAAGGAGTAACATATAAAGCAATCAGTAACCGATACAGGAGGTGAAGAGGGCCCTGCCCAAAAGAGCTTACAATCTACAAGGAGTAACATATAAAGCAATCAATAACCGATACAAGAGGGGAAGAGAGCCCTGCCCAAAAGAGCTTACACTCTACAAGGAGACATACAGAGTAACATATAAAGCAATCAGTAACCGATACAAGAGGGGAAGAGAGCCCTGCCCAAAAGAGCTTACACTCTACAAGGAGACATACAGAGTAACATATAAAGCAACCAATAACCGATACAAGAGGGGAAGAGAGCCCTGCCCAAAAGAGCTTACACTCTACAAGGAGAAAGGGTTGAGACACAAGGCTATGAGTTTATTTGTGGGGCATTATGTGTAATAATTTATTTGATATTCTTTAGGTTTTTTCTTTTTTCACTTTGAGTTTACTGTTATTCCTTACACTTCATGAGTCATGAGTGGTGTATTGGGCTTGTTGTTTGATGTATGTACACTTCGAAAAAGACCCTAGGTGGGTCGAAACGTCATTCTCCCTTCAATAAATCTTTTTGATATTGGACATAAGACCTTAGTAGTGCAGATTCCTCCTCGAGATTATTTATGTTTCATGAACCTGCACCCAGGCCCTGTACACATGAGTGCCAACCTTCTTCTGTATATATATATATATAAAAATTCCGGGCTGAGGAGCAATCCAAAAGTAGGAGACGATACCTGGGTGTCAGAGCTTAAATAAATTGTATAAAAGCAAAAATGTCCACAAAAAAAGAAGTAAAGACTTGATCAATGCAGAAGGTGACGTTTATTTATCCTACTTTTCAGTCCCTTACTGGAATCTTTCCCTGAAGAAGGTTCCAGTATGGGACTGAAACGTAGGATAAATAAACCTGGGGTCTTCGGATAAGGGATCTTTCCTTAGTTTGTATCTAAAAAATACAAACCGTAAGTTTACTAAAAAATCATTTAAACATTAAATAAACCCAATAAGGATTAATTATATCTTAGTTGTGATCAAGTACAGGTACTGTTTTATTATTACAGAGAAAAGGGAATCATTTAACCATTAAATAAACCCAATAGGGCTGTTCTGCCCCCAATAAGGGGTAATTATATCTTAGTTGGGATCAAGTACAGGTACTGTTTTATTATTACAGAGAAAAGGGAATCATTTAACCATTAAATAAACCCAATAGGGCTGTTCTGCCCCAATAAGAGGTAATTATATCTTAGTTGGGATCAAGTACAGGTACTGTTTTATTATTACAGAGAAAAGGGAATCATTTAACCATTAAATAAACCCAATAGGGCTGTTCTGCCCCCAATAAGGGGTAATTATATCTTAGTTGGGATCAATTACAGGTACTGTTTTATTATTACAGAGAAAAGGGAATCATTTAACCATTGAATAAACCCAATAGGGCTGTTCTGCCCCAATAAGGGGTAATTATATCTTAGTTGGGATCAAGTACAGGTACTGTTTTATTATTACAGAGAAAAGGGAATCATTTAACCATTAAATAAACCCAATAGGGCTGTTCTGCCCCCAATAAGGGGTAATTATATCTTAGTTGGGATCAAGTACAGGTACTGTTTTATTATTACAGAGAAAAGGGAATCATTTAACCATTGAATAAACCCAATAGGGCTGTTCTGCCCCAATAAGGGGTAATTATATCTTAGTTGGGATCAAGTACAGGTACTGTTTTATTATTACAGAGAAAAGGGAATCATTTAACTATTAAATAAACCCAATAGGGCTGTTCTGCCCCCAATAAGGGGTAATTATATCTTAGTTGGGATCAAGTACAGGTACTGTTTTATTATTACAGAGAAAAGGGAATCATTTAACCATTAAATAAACCCAATAGGGCTGTTCTGCCCCCAATAAGGGGTAATTATATCTTAGTTGGGATCAAGTACAGGTACTGTTTTATTATTACAGAGAAAAGGGAATCATTTAACCATTAAATAAACCCAATAGGGCTGTTCTGCCCCAATAAGAGGTAATTATATCTTAGTTGGGATCAAGTACAGGTACTGTTTTATTATTACAGAGAAAAGGGAATCATTTAACCATGAAATAAACCCAATAAGGCTGTTCTGCCCCCAATAAGGGGTAATTATATCTTAGTTGGGATCAAGTACAGGTACTGTTTTATTATTACAGAGAAAAGGGAATCATTTAACCATTGAATAAACCCAATAGGGCTGTTCTGCCCCAATAAGGGGTAATTATATCTTAGTTGGGATCAAGTACATGACACTGTTTTAATACTACAGAGTAAAAGGAAATTATTTCTAAAAATTAGAATCATTTGTTTAAAATGGAGTCTATGGGAGATGGGCTTTCCTTAATTTGGATAATGGGTTTCCGGATAATGGATCCTATACCTGTACTTTATATATGATACTTATAAAACATTATGTAGCTGCAAACAGTGTCTTATCAATTAATACATTGTTAAAACATTATTACCAATCATTCTAATCTAATCATGCTGTGCAGTATAATCAATCCGATACTGCTATTACTGTACTGTGGCTACTGAGGACCCGAAATCTAATAATTTGACTTATAGTAAAAAGATATCCCTATATTTTACCAAAGAGGGGTACTTTATCCACCATATACCTTCTACCTTTTAAATGTGAGACACTGTAGAAAGAACAGCCTTCAGCAACCCAGATGCAATACAAAACGTGTTTACTTAACAAGGTAGATGAAATATTATACCGTCTTATAAAGTTATGTGTCTGAGCTGGGGATATTCAGCAAAATTGGCTATATTTACTCAAGGCTGTCAGAGAAAAACAGTTTTCACATTTATTAAGATTAATTGCACAACACCAACAAAGTCAGGAAACAGCTGAGAAGTAATGTTGTTTGGTTGGTTAATAATTCAGTAGTCATCTTGGCATGTCCTATAAGTGATTTTAAAAGTTTCCCTTCTTTAAAGGAGAAGGAAAGGTAAAAACTAAGTAAGCTTTATCAGTTAGGTCTATATAAATACAGCCATAAGCACTTACAGAGTCCTCTATCTAAAGAACCACAGGATTTCTTGTCTCTTTTTTTGTAAACATGATGTTCCAGTGTCTGGCTTCCTCTGTCAGAGACAACCTTAATTCGACTGCAAAAATAGGCAGTTGTCATAATAGTCAGCCAGTGACTCATAAGAGCCAGCTAACCAACTACCTACCTCTCCTTCACCTTTGGGCAAACCACCTTTACTAGTAAAACCTACTAGCCATTGGTGGAGGGGGAAGTGTGATGACATCATGGGGCAGGGACAATGAATTCAGAGGGGCTTTGAATGGGCAGACTAGAGTTGTCACCTTTTCTGGATAAAAAGATTGGGTAAAAGTGGACGAGCGATGATGTCAAGGGTGGGCTGTTGAAATTGGGGATGGGATCACAACATCAGGAAGCAGATCAGTGAAGTTTGGGGGAAGTCTCATGATGCGGGGTGGGTGGGGTATGAAAGCACTGGATAAATTTGGTCTGGGTAGGTAGTTGTGAAATGGACATCTTCTTAAAAAACAGAATTAAAAAATGGACAGGGTTCAAAACTAGGGTAGAATCAGGGCTGGAAGTGGGTGGATTAGGGGAGGCCCGGGAAGAAGAGTGGATACAGAACAGTTCAGTAAAGGAGGGGAAATTATAAATTTACTGGCAAGTACATTGCTGGTAAATGTGTCATACAAGCCCTGGCGCTAGCTCTTCATTTACTGAATATTCCAGTAATATACCAGGGAGGTGGCAACCCTACTCACCTTGTTCCATTGTGAAGTGATGGATTCTGGAACGTCAAGTCCCACTTCTTTCCAGAGAATCAATGTACACCCACTATGGAATGCAGAGGGATTTCAGAATCCATCACCTGTTTTAACATAAGCCCAACTGAATGAGCTCCTGTCAAAAAATGTGGGTATTTGTTTGTTTAGTATTAACTACCCTTCTGGTTGGAGTTCCAAAGAATATCCAAGAAGTATTCAAGAAGTGTGTAAGATTTGAACTTTATATAATAATAATATAATATTATAATATTACTAATCACCCCTCTTACTAGGGTTCCGGTTCTTTTGAGAAGCAGACAAATAACCCACACCAATAAGTGTATATTAAAATGAATATATTGAGTAGCAAATCAATGGACGGTTACAATGAAAAGATTAGTTAACAAAACAATATTTATACATTATTTACATTTAAAGAGTAATGACAAAATCTACATTATATAGCTACCAATATACAAAGAACATGGTGGTCTGGTTCCTTCCCTTTAGCCATGGCCTTCTCTGTGGTCTGTCTCACATCCTGCCTGGTCACTTCTGATCCAGTCCCCAGGTGCTCCTCCCAGGTTCTTCCCCCAGGTTCCTCTCCCAGGTCGCTCTCTTGACCACTGTCCAGCCCACATTTATGCACCTTTCAGCCACTTCCCCCACATACCAACTGATCAGATGGGGATTGATAAAACCACACCTTGCCCATTGTTCAGTAACTATTAAGTTTTATGGCTTCTTGCAGACGTACTGTCCCACCATCCACAGAAAAACCCTTTGATATGGAGATTTACTTGAACAACTGGTTTATAGGGCTCAGTAGAACTCCCCTCTACACAGTGTATGATACATAAATATGTATAGAGGCACAAACACATATGTATATAACACAAATAATGGCACCCAAGATACACGATAGAAGGATATCCAGGTAATTGGGACCAGAGGTGGCCCAGTTCAGCACAGTCCACGGCCCGGTGGTTGAGACCCCTGCCCTAAAGGGCACACATCCATTTTCCCCTGTTAGATAACATATGGTATTGTCCCACCTTAAGTAAGAAGGAACTGTAAGATACTTTATAATGTGCTACTAAGTGCCTGCGAAGGAAAAAAAAGCCTCTCTCAACTGATTAAATGTCTTCCCTTCTGTACACTAAAGTGAAGGCCGTATTTCATTTCTCCCAGAAGTCTTCTCTTCTCGTTTAATGCATTAGAAAATGTAGCTAGTTACAGATGGCAATTTAATGGCACATTAAGAACATGTCTTAAGTGCATCATATTGCAAAATCAATTCTTCCCAGTATGTTTACCAAGAGACAGTCAGACAGGGGCATTTGACCTGATGTGAATAAAGCACTTTATCGCGCTTGCTCATTTATCAGCAATAAGGCACTCAGGTTAGACATAGTACCCACCTTGAGATAGTATTTGTTGAGGCACATTGGGTATTTAGTGATGGGATTATTTGACTGCATGTAACACACTGAATCGACTGTTTCCACCTCCAGCCATCGGGTTTATTATTCCAAGCCCACAAAGATACATTTTTTTATAGAAACTCTTTTTTATTGATTTTGCATTTAAACAGGGATGGGGATACAGAAGGAGGGGGGGGGGGTAAAGGTTACAGCCATAGTTGAGTTTTACATTGCATGTTTGTTGTTTACAATTACTATACATATATACAGAATGTGAGTCCTTGATTATGGTATTCTTATCAGATGAGTTTCTAGCCAACCACCCCACACTTTGCCAAACTAAAGGTCCCCATACACGTTAAGATTCGCTCGCTTGGTCAGATCGCCAAGCGAGCGGATCTCCACCCAATATCCCCAACTATGGGTGGGCGATATCGGGGAGCGGGTAGGCTAATTCAATAGTTTGGCCGTGGGGCCAAACGATCGAATTATATTGGAGGCAATGGGGCAGTCGGTTCAGGTTCGGGGACCACATCAACGAGCCGATGCAGTCCCCGATCCGACTAGATTTTCTAACCTGCCCGATCGATATCTGCCCGATTTCAGGCCAGATATCGGTTGGGCAGGCCCGTCGGGAGTGCCCATACACGGTCTAAGGGACCCATATCAGCAGCTAGAATGGGGACCTTTATTCGGCTGGCCTCTGGCTTCGTACGTGAGTTTGATTAATGGGAACATTTTATTAACCAGGTCTATCCACGCAGTTTTTTGGCGGCAAGGGGGCCATCCAGTTCATGATCAACGTTTTCTTAGCATAGTACGCTAAGGATCTTACCATAATGATGGCATAATTGGTAGGGATAAGGTCGTCTATAAGCCCTAGGAGGCATATTTCAGGTTGACATAGTGGAGGAAGGGCTAAGGTCGTTGTCATGTATCTTGTAACTTTAACCCAGTATCTGCTGATAATGGGGCAGGTCCAGACCATGTGCCAGTAGGATCCGTCTACCTCTCATAGTTACATAGGGTTGAAAAAAGAGTCCATCAAGTTCAACCCTTCCACGTAAACCCAGCACCCACAACCTATACTTACCAATCTATACACTCACATACATAAACTATATATACAACCACTAATACTAACTGTAGGTATTAGTATCACAATAGCCTTGGGTACTGTGCTTGTTCCAGAACTCATCCAGGCCCCTCTTATAGGCACTAACAGAATCTGCCATTACAGCATCACTAGGAAGGGCATTCCCCAACCTCACTGCCCTCCCCGTGAGGAACCCCCTACGCTGCTTCAAATGGAAGCTCCTTTCCTCTAATCTAAAGGGGGGGCCTCTGGTGCGTTGGTTGTTTTTATGGGAAAAAAGAACCCCCCCCATCTGCCTATAATCCCCTCTAATGTACTTGTACAGAGTAATCATGTTCCCTCGTAAGCACCTCTTTTCCAGAGAAAACAACCCCAACCCTGACAGTCTAACCTCATAGTTTAACCCTTCCATCCCCTTTACCAGTTTAGTTGCAGTCTCTGCACTCTCTCCAGCTCATTAATATCCTTCTTAAGGACTGGAGCCCAAAACTGCCCCCCATACTCAAGGTGAGGCCTTACCAGGGACCTATAAAGGGGCAAAATTATGTTTCATCCCTTGAGTCAATGCCCTTTTTATACAAGACAGCACTTTATTTGCTTTAGTAGCCACAGAATGACACTGCCTGGAATTACACAACTTGTTATCCACAAAAACCCCCAGATCCTTCTCCATTAAGGATCCCCCCAACACACTCCCATTCCACACTCTTCACACCTTTTACATAGGGGGATGTGGTTAGACACAATGCGGACCATGTCAGGGTGTAGTACGTTCTGAGGATGAATTTATGTCTCTAGAACTGATCAGGTTCCCAGTCACTTCTTCCCATTGGTAAAGATACATTTTTTTTGTATTCTAAAAGAGCGCAGATACGCCAGGAGTGAGCAGAATATAGACGCGATCTTTTGGAGTCTGATATTTCTATGCTGGCAGCGTGCCTGCATGTTAGGAATATTCTACTCTCCTGCTGTTCGAATCTCTATACAGCTCTGGTAGGGGAAAGAAAAAATAATCAGTTGGCTCCGGCAAGATGTTTAGTGCGCTGCGGCTTTGCAAATCTAATTCTGAACAAACACATCAGCTTTTCCAAATATCATAGCGATGGCTTAGATAGAGGGACAGGGGCATCATGGGAAGTAGCTTGGAGGTTTTATGTACAGTTCTTTTGAAGTACCTTAATGGCGGCCCAGCCACATGTGACACTTCAAAGACACATAATACTGTACGACTGTCAGTGCGGATAATGCTTAAAATGCGCAGCGAAATCTCTCAGGGACTAAACAATGTGATTGATGAACCCGTTCACCTTCACGAGCCCTTGTTTAATGTACATTTTAATATGTTAAGACAGAACAGCTGGGAGATGTGGCAAATGGAGTGTGTGGTTGAAGGCGGTGTACGCTGTAGGCACGGGGACGAGTTAAAGGGGGACCTGTCACCCACATATAAAAAGTTGTATAATAAAAGTCCTTTGAAGATTAAACATGAAACCCAAATTATTTTTTTAATTAAATCATCTATACCTGTTATAAAAGTATTTAAAAATCTGAGCTGTCAATCATATATTGCCTGCCCCGCCTCTATGCCGCAGGCATAGAGGCGGGGCAGGCAATATATGATTGACAGCTCAGATTTTTAATAACAATTAATTTCACTTTCCATTCAGCACTTCCTATACATCACCTATGTATAAGATTTTGGGGGGATACAAAGCTTACCCACAAAATGGCGCCGGCCTGCTGGCTGTAACATCTAATTCCAAGACTGAAGGGAAAATAAATTCAATAATTGAAATAGTGTAAGTAAAGTTTATTTTGCTCTACGGACCTGATTCAAAAGGATTTGGAATTATTTCTTAGGGTGACAGATCCCCTTTAATAAGACTGTAATGAGTGGAATCTCATGGAACCCATGTTCCATGTTGGAGTCAGGAAGGAATTTTTTCCCCTCTGAGGCAAATTAGAGAGGCTTCAGATGGGTTTTTTTGCCTTCCTCTGGATCAACTAGCAGTTAGGCAGGTTATATATAGGCATTATGGTTGAACGTGATGGACGTACGTCTTTTTTCAACCCAACTTACTATGTTACTATGTTACTATGTTTTTTATCCACTGAGTGGTACTGACTTCAGGCTTATGGACTGAAGACTAAACATTTGGATCTACCACCCACAGTATTAAAGGTACCATATCACGGCGCCCATTATGATGGTTTAAACCTTTACAAAGGGATCCTGGTGGTTGGAAAACCCCATAAGAGAGGTGAGTCTATTTTGACATTATGTATGACCAAATATTGTAAAGAAGCTAGTGAATGAGTACAAGACTTTATTTCTGAAGCATGTACCATGTGAATGGTCCCTCTGAAGATGACATCAGAGTAATTTGGGCCTCATAGTTACATAGTTACATAGGGTTGAAAAAAGACCATCAAGAGTCCATCAAGTTCAACCCTTCCAAGTAAACCCAGCACCCACAACCTATATTTACCTATCTATACCAACACCTCATGAAGGCTGTGGTCTAAGAATAGTATGTATAGTAGGGCAGAATGCTAAAGGTAGGGCACTTTATAACAGCATTGTCCAAATGCCACAGTTGTTTACATAGAATTTTAGGCACTCTTATGCTGATTCTAATGCTGTTGGTGTTGCTATAAGACAGCGGTTCTCAACCTGTGGGTGGGGACCCCTTTGGGGGTCGAACGACCCTTTCACAGGGTTCGCCAAAGACCATAGGAAAACACATATTTCCGATGGGCTTAGGAATAATTTTATGGTTGGGGGTCACCACAACATGAGGAACTGTATTAAAGGCTCGCGGCATTAGGAAGGCTGAGAACCACTGATAGAAGAGGTAAGTTCATAGTAACAGAGGCCCATGATTTAGACAGCAGCATTATATAAAGTATGCAACATGTGTTTTTGTCTTCCACCCAGGAAACGCCAAAAAATAAACCTTGGTTTAGAACTACAAAGTGTTATATATATATATTAAGCGAATTAATAATATCTGTGGGAGGATGGAGGCCCTCATGTTCTCCAATGGGAAGACAAAAACTGAAAAGACCACTATTCTATTGACCAGGGGCTTACATGCATAATGTAATTAAGGTTGCCCCATTAGCACTAAGTCTAGTGACCCATAGCAAACAAATGGTTGTTTTAGGTGACCAAAAATGCTACGTGCTAATTGGTTGGTAGCAGATCCTTGAAGATGTGGTAAATTAACCCCATCTCCAATTGGTGCACTGAAACCTCCTAATACAACCATCCCTAGAGAACCTATTTGACTTGTCCTTGGCTAAATGTTGGCTGCCAGATTTCCCTGTAAGGTTTACATATAAAATCAGCATAAGCTCAAACATGTCCATCTCCTGATAAAGTGGCTATACATCTCGGCTTCTATGCTTCAAAGCATCTCTGACTTTTAAGACAACCCCAAATCAGCCAATATTTGCTTATATCACAGAGTTCCACTCACCTGCCTGGACCCTATTTAGCTGCCTCCGGAAACGGTTGCTTAGCAACAGGGCGAACAGCCACCCCCATGCTCAGTAGCTTTCCTTAGTCAATGATCTGGTCTGACAGCTGCATTAGTAACCCCTTGCAAACCAGGGCCCTGCAAGGCAAGTCCTTTAATGGATAGCAGTCAGCAAATGACAAAGGAATTAATCAGTCCAGCAACAAATAGGAAAGTAGAATGTGATTGCCCAAGAGTATAGAGGGACTTGTGTAACCCTTACTGGGGTGACCACCTTATCAGTAAATATTAGCCTATTGACTATGGACTATAGCAACATATACAGTACATGATGTGTACTCTTGAGTATACAATTCATATATAAATCTGGAAGATGTACTGTACGTCCTGAACTGTACTAAACTGTTAATATCTACCATAATGACTGACGGCAGAAACAAATCAGTTCAAACCTAGATTGCTATAGTTAAAATAGATGCAGTGGTGTAACTATAGAGAAAGCAGACCCTGCGGTAGTGGGGGGGGGGGGCATGGTCCGCAGGCTCTGCTTCCTCTATAGCAACACAAGCATGAAAGAGTTTCCTGGGGGTGCCAATAAGGGCTATGATTGGCTACTTAATGACCCCTATGTGGACTGGCAGCCTACAGAAGGCTCTGTTTGGCTTTACACTGGGTTTTATGCAACCAAAACTTGCCCCCAAGTCAGGAATTCAAAAATAACTCCCTGGTTTGGGGGCACTGAGAGCAACATCCAAGGGGTTGGGGAGCAACATGTTGCCCCTGAGCCACTGGTTGGGGATCACTGATCTACAGTAAGTTATACTTGCCCATTGCTAATGTTCAGTAGTGGGTGTGTGTGCTTATTAGACCAAGTGGATAGGGGGGTGGCGGCTAAGTACTTGTGGGTGCTGGGATTTTTTTTGCAGGGGGGCCCTGTACACTCTTGTTACGCTGCTGAATAGATGGGATGCTGGGTTTGTACTTAATCAAGTCATTAGACTACTTTTTATTCACAATTAGTGATGAGCAAATTTTTTCGCCAGGCATGGATTCACAGCGAATTTGCGAATTTCATCATTGGTGAATCATTTTGCGAACCTACCACGAAAAATCGCCAAATTGGGCAGGGTCGAGTCAAAAAAGGGCTCAACCGCATAACATTGGGCGGGGCCATGTAAAAAAAAGGGGGACGCTGTCACGTCAAATTGGGCGCAGTCGTGTCAACAAAAGCACGGGCAACAAAAAAAGCCCTCGGGCGACCAAAAAAGACGTGCCGACAAAAACAAACTGCGCAACAAATGCGTTTGTGACGTTTTTGCCGTTTCGTGAATCTTCTTGCTCATTACTATTCACAATTGGAGCAGTAAGCAGAAACACTGCTATCCATAGCAACCTAAGGAATAGTGTATGCTTGGACCCTGTTTCCAGTCATTTTGGGGAGTCCTTAGCTCAGGGGTGCCCAGACTTTTTCTCCCGACTTTTGGCTCCTCCCCACGTACGTACACAACGCAGCACTTCCACATTTCCAGAAATCCACGGGAGGATCAACTGGTGGACCACGATCAATGTTTTGACCACCCCTGCCTTAGCTCTTCCAGTAATAAATGATTCACACTACATCCACACAATCACCTGAAAAATGGTCTCCCAGCTCTGCCCCAGGATATATTTCCCAGAGAGGACTGCCTCATTGAGACTGCACATAAAGTAGAAGCACAATCTTGACACTAATTATATACTTTTTTTTATACTTTATTGGTTTATTTGGTTGACCACACCCCTTGCACTCCAAAATAGTGTTTAGCCTTATTGACCCAGAGATTGACAACCACTCTGATGAAGTTGGGGACAGGGACCCCGTGAACGAGGACCAGTTAGATAGTTACTCTTGTGGAGCACTCTCTAGGAGAGTGAGATAGACAGGGAAGGAAGCAGGAGCAGTTTCGGCTCCACCAAGGAAAGTAGCTGGAAGTACCTTCCATACAGGCACTGTTGCCTCAGCATAGGGCCACGGTTAAGACGCAGGATACAGGCAGTACCTAAACCCTGTTCCACAGTCAGCTGTAGGACTCCTAAAGCTAAAGGTATTCAACCTGAGGACTGAGGTATCTATCCTGACTGCTTCCATAGGGGTGCCGAGCTGGCCAGCTGCATTTACCCTGCCCAGTCTCCCAAAGAGGTGGGATAAACCGGTGTGCATTCTCTCTTGTTGTCCTCAGAGAACTACTATCACATCTGTTTGTGAGTATTGAAATTAAGTCTGCCTCTTTAATTGTCTCTGACAATAAATCTATTCTATTGTTGAACTGCAAGAACCTTTCTGGCGTCCATCTTTACTGCACACAGCCAAAGTGAGTTATAGTTACACTACACCCTAAGCTCCGCAGGTCTCTTCCATATAGCGAAGGCCCATCCTGTCTAAGAGAGTAGCATGTACCCCATGCTCTAACACCTACACTAGCCTGGGTTGGACTGTTTACAGCCAAATAGGGGTTACAAGTATAATATAAAATGGCAGCCAGTAATAGAGAAAAGGGCCCCAGGAATACATACAGTACCAGCAGTAAAGGATACTCAGTTCTTTTGGTTACCCCCCCCATCACAGTCAGCGACATTAAACTAAGCAGAACGTGGCCTTTAATGTGTTGCACAAGTGGACAATCCGGCAATAGGGAGCTATTGAAGCTTTTTTGACTATAATGGTCATTTATGATCAGTTTAATGTGTCCGTACCCCCCTCCCAGGCCCCAGAGAGTCCTGTAATTCTGACAAAATGAGCATCCATTGTATGACTGGATCCTTTAAACATTAACGCAGCATTTAGTGTTCAGCCTGGGGAAAGATACAAATTCAGGAATCTGGCTAATTAAGTGGAGCTGGAAATGATTCTACTCATTGCTAAACAGAGAACACAAAGAAAATTATGATTAATAAAATGGTTTCTGTGCATAATTGCTTTTCCCAGGAATCCCGCTACCATGGAGTCAACATTGTCCGTTAATATGCTACCCCTGGTGCTGACAATATTATTGACTTTTTTTTATATAATCCCACCTATCTTTTTGTAAATCCCCTGCTTCCTTACTCCTAAGTCAGGGGGTAGAGTTTAAAATAAGGGGACAATATGCCATGTTTTTTGCACTTCTTCACTCTTCTTTTACGCATATAGGAATTTCTTACTATTGAGTGCTATTCTGATAGCTACTGGGAGCTGCTATCTTGCTCCCTTCCCATTGTTCTGCTGATCGGCTGCTGGGGGTGAGGGGGGGATATCACTCCAACTTGCAGCGCAGCAGTAAAGTGTGCCTGAGTCTGAGCTTTCAGCCAGCGCTACACATTAGAACTGCTTTCAGCTAACCTATTGTTTCTCCTACTCCCATGTAACTGGAGGAGTCCCAAGCTGGACTTGGATTTCTTGCTATTGAGTGCTATTCTGATACCTACTGGGAGCTGCTATCTTGCTCCCTTCCCATTGTTCTGCTGATCGGCTGCTGGGGGTGAGGGGGGGGGATATCACTCCAACTTGCAGCGCAGCAGTAAAGTGTGCCTGAGTCTGAGCTTTCAGAAGGAGCCGGCGCTACACATTAGAACTGCTTTCAGCTAACCTATTGTTTCTCCTACTCCTATGTAACTGGAGGAGTCCCAAGCCGGACTTGGATTTCTTACTATTGAGTGCTATTCTGATACCTACTGGAAGCTGCTATCTTGCTCCCTTCCCATTGTTCTGCTGATCGGCTGCTGGGAGGGGGGGGGATATCACTCCAACTTGCAGCGCAGCAGTAAAGTGTGCCTGAGTCTGAGCTTTCAGAAGGAGCCAGCGCTACACATTAGAACTGCTTTCAGCTAACCTATTGTTTCTCCTACTCCCATGTAACTGGAGGAGTCCCAAGCCGGACTTGGATTTCTTACTATTGAGTGCTATTCTGATACCTACTGGGAGCTGCTATCTTGCTCCCTTCCCATTGTTCTGCTGATCGGCTGCTGGGGGTGAGCAGTAAAGTGTGACTGAGGTTTATCAGAACACACAGGGGGGGTCACAAACCCGGCAGCCAAAAATTATTGCTCTGTGAAGCTACAGTGTTATTGTTATTGCTATTTTTTCTTACTTATTTTTCTATTTAGGTCCTCATTTATTCATGCAGTATTTATATCCCTCTTTCAAACCACCGCCTAGTCGCTAGGTTAAATTGGACCCTAACAACCAGACATCTGCTGAAATTCCAAACTGGAGACCTGCTGAACAAAAAATGAATTCATGCAAAAACCGCAAATATAAAATGAAGACCAACTACAAATTGTCTCATACAAAAAGGTGAACAACCCCTATAAGTATTTCCGTTTTGCATAAGAAAAAAGTATTGTTTTTCTATATACAGGTATGGGATCCCTTATCCAGAAACCCGTTATCCAGAAAGCTCGGAATTACGGAAAGGCCGTCTCCCATAGACTCCATTTTAATCAAATAATTCCGAAATTTTAAACTGATTTCCCTTTTCTCTGTAATAATAAAACAGTACCTGTACTTGATCCCAACTAAGATATAATTACCCCTTATTGGGGCAGAACAGCCCTATTGGGTTTATTTAATGGTTAAATGATTCCCTTTTCTCTGTAATAATAAAACAGTACCTGTACTTGATCCCAACTAAGATATAATTACTCCTTATTGGGGCAGAACAGCCCTATTGGGTTTATTTAATGGTTAAATGATTCCCTTTTCTCTGTAATAATAAAACAGTACCTGTACTTGATCCCAACTAAGATATAATTACCCCTTATTGGGGGCAGAACAGCCCTATTGGGTTTATTTAATGGTTAAATGATTCCCTTTTCTCTGTAATAATAAAACAGTACCTGTACTTGATCCCAACTAAGATATAATTACCCCTTATTGGGGCAGAACAGCCCTATTGGGTTTATTTAATGGTTAAATGATTCCCTTTTCTCTGTAATAATAAAACAGTACCTGTACTTGATCCCAACTAAGATATAATTACCCCTTATTGGGGCAGAACAGCCCTATTGGGTTTATTTAATGGTTAAATGATTCCCTTTTCTCTGTAATAATAAAACAGTACCTGTACTTGATCCCAACTAAGATATAATTACCCCTTATTGGGGCAGAACAGCCCTATTGGGTTTATTTAATGGTTAAATGATTCCCTTTTCTCTGTAATAATAAAACAGTACCTGTACTTGATCCCAACTAAGATATAATTACCCCTTATTGGGGCAGAACAGCCCTATTGGGTTTATTTCATGGTTAAATGATTCCCTTTTCTCTGTAATAATAAAACAGTACCTGTACTTGATCCCAACTAAGATATAATTACCCCTTATTGCGGGCAGAACAGCCCTATTGGGTTTAATTAATGTTTTATTGATTTTTTAGTAGACAAGGTATGGAGATCTGAATTATGGAGAGACCCCTTATCCAGAATACCCTTGGTCCCGAGCATTCTGGATAACGGGTCCTATACCTGTATTGCATCCTGCATGGCTGCTTTCCTATATCAAGTGAATGTAGTTCTGTAAACTATAAAGCTAAATGCTCTCCACAAATGAAGTGTAACTGTATATATCTAACATCAGATCATTAAATGGTGTAGTTAAAATTGCACCTAATGAAGCAACTTTCTAATACACATTAATTACACATTTTCATGTCCTTTGCTATTCCCTGCACTGCTGGTTTGGTGGTTCTGACTATTAAAGTAATGTAGCAAAACCAGCCGATTTCAAGAGACAGAACATATTGCTTGTAATTGCGCCTACACTTACATATAACTATGAAACCAATTTTTAAATTATTGTATATTTGGAAGTTGCTTAGAATATGTTTTATATATATTTTATTTTATTTATTTATTTATATATATATATATAGTTTTTCTTTTTTAAAGCAAGATTTTATTTTTTGGATGACTTTACTAATCATTATTTAGTGTTACTGGCGCTTTAGCTACCATACAAAGAAGTGCATAGATCCATTCAATGAACCCCAGTGCATATATATATATATACATACGCACACACACACACACACACATACTTAATAGGCCTGAGTACTGCCCCAAAATGTTGATACTAAATAATGTACATTAATAATACAATTTTATTCAGAGAGACTCTGGATTAAAAAAGTTTTCTGTAGAGAACCCGGGCAAGTTAACATTTTTCAGGGTGGAGAGATGGCTTGATTTCTATCTTTTCTAGCTTTCTATCTATACACTCTCACATATATCTATATATACTAATATCTATGCCAACTACCTGGAGATCTTAATCCATATCCTCCACTATCTGCCTATAATCCCCTCTAATGTACTTGTACAGAGTAATCATGTCCCCTCGCAAGCACCTCTTTTCCGGAGAAAACAACCCCAACCCTGACAGTCTAACCTCATAGTTTAACCCTTCCATCCCCTTTACCAGTTTAGTTGCAGTCTCTGCACTCTCTCCAGCTCATTAATATCCTTCTTAAGGACTGGAGCACTTATCCCACATTAGAGCCCCTGCATAGCCCCTTCCTAATCTAATACACCCTTGTAGTCCAAAACTATACCAACACATACATAAACTATATATAAAACCACTAGTACTAACTGTAGGTATTAGTATCACAATAGCCTTGGGTACTGTGCTTGTTCAAGAACTCATCCAGGCCCCTCTTATAGGCACTAACAGAATCTGCCATTACAGCATCACTAGGAAGGGCATTCCCCAACCTCACTGCCCTCCCCGTGAGGAACCCCCTACGCTGCTTCAAATGGAAGCTCCTTTCCTCTAATCTAAAGGGGGGGCCTCTGGTGCGCTGATTGTTTTTATGGGAAAAAAGAACCCCCCCATCTGCCTATAATCCCCTCTAATGTACTTGTACAGAGTAATCATGTCCCCTCGCAAGCGCCTCTTTTCCAGAGAAAACAACCCCAACCCTGACAGTCTAACCTCATAGTTTAACCCTTCCATCCCCTTTACCAGTTTAGTTGCAGTCTCTGCACTCTCTCCAGCTCATTAATATCCTTCTTAAGGACTGGAGCCCAAAACTGCCCCCCATACTCAAGGTGAGGCCTTACCAGGGACCTATAAAGAGGCAAAGTTATAATTTCATGCCCTTTATTTGCTTTAGTAGTAACTGAATGACTGCCTAGAGTTACAAAGCTTGTTATCCACAAAATCCCCAGATATGTCTCCATTAAGGATACCCCCAAACATTACCATTTAGTGTATAACTCACATTCAGTTTATTTCTTCACCCCTTAGGGTATAACCTTGCACTTATAAAAATGTAAACTTCGTTTGTCAGTTTGCTGCCCAGTTTTCCAATTTAGTCAAATCGCTCTGCAAAGCGGCAGCATCCTGCATGGAACTTATAGTTCTGCAGAATTCAAAACTTATAGCTTTGCACATTATTATCAACAAAAATAAAAACAGTAGTTTCAATGTCTCCAGGTAGAGCTCTAAGGGGTGCTTAGCATTTTCTCCAGATCATCACAATATCTAGCATTTGCACTATATCTAACACAAGGTGCAAACTGCACCTCACACTAGCATATGGGAGCGAGGCAGAGCTCTCCCCATCACCCTGTGTCCCCTGGTGCTCCATGGCTTACTGAATGACTTGTAGGATGGGGTGCATAACACCTCCCACTACCTGCTATGCTGCATCAGTAAACACAGATTGGGGTGCATACAAAGCGAGGCTCAACAATTTGTACTGCATTCTAGTGCAAAGAGTTGCACCTTAGGGTAAAGTCCTGCATCTTCATTTACCTGCGGAATGCCCACAAAGTGGTCGGGTTCTGAATCTACAGTTAGTCCATGGATACCCTGCAAGGCTACCCAGGTAAAATGAATTCTCTAATCCTCCCACCCCTCTGAACTAAAATATATTTTTTCTCCTTTTTGACTTGGTTGATCCATTTTCTATCTATGGTGATGTCTGTTTTGGTTTTGAAGTAGTAAGTAGGGTCAGATAGTGGGTCTGGAAATGGGTCATAGCAGGTCACTGGCTTAAGGTGCCCATACACCTTCAGATCCACTTGCTTGGCGATGTCGCAAAGTGGGCGGATCTTCTCCCGATATCCCCCACCTATGGGTGGGCGATAGCGGGAGAACCCAGGCTAAGTCGGTTTGGGGACAGCATCAACAAGCTGATGCGGTCCCCGATCCAACTAGATTTTTTAACCTGCCCGATCGATATCTGGCCGATTTCTGGACAGATATTGGTTGGGCAGGCCCGTCGGTAGTGCCCATACACATGGTGAACGCACGAAACGCGTCAGGCACCTTGATTTTAAATGGAAGAATAAAGATCGCTTTTTAGTGGACTCCTGTGTTCGGTAGTGCTTGAAGTTCTTCTACAATTTTGTAGTGCCCATACACATTAGCTGCAGAATCGTTCTAAGGGACCAATATGGGCATCTAGAATCGGCCCGTGTATGGGCACCTTTAGGGTCAGGTTGAAAGTCAGTGGATCGGGCAGGGGTCTGCAAAACCAGACCTGTGCAGGACTCAGGATGAAAGAAGCTAGGCAAGGTGCAAAGAACATGGGTGTCAAATGGCTTTCAAAGACAATTTCGTGTATGCTTTGAATCAGTCAGACTGAGAAATATGTCAACTAAAAACACACCTTCCAGAACAGACATAAATATGCCCTACCTGAATACCTGGGGCCATTCATGAAGCAACCCACTATCTTTTTTTTTTTAGGTGCCCGATTCCACATACCTTGTTGCAAGTATTGACACGGGCTGCAGTTGGGTACTTCTGGGTTCTCCTACATCAATAGGAGCAATAAAGAACAGTTGGTATTAAAGAGGCACCAATGCTGAGCGCAATCATCTGAAGAACCAAGGAGCGTCTTTAGATAAAAGTACCTGAAATGAATGGTATCAGTTGGTTCATAAATGAGCCCTCTGATCTTGTGAGAGTCCTACCACAATAGCCTCCCCAAGAGCTTTAACAAGAGCCCCATTGGCTACAAACTGTACATTTTATTGGGCACAATAAAGGTCCATTTTATTGCCGTAGACAAATGTCTTGTGATTACCATTTATTTTTGGTGTGCCATGCAGTGTGCGTTATTTTACAATTCTACTTCTACTGAACATAATTGACTTGCCAACCTCTTTGTATTTCTACTTCTCGCTGCTCTTTATAGAAGCATCTGCAGTACTTTTATACAAAAAACAGACTGTTCTAAGTACAACAAAAAACGTTAACATTTTTATTCTCCTAATAGCTGATGCACCGTTGGGGTTCTAGCACGACATACAGTGGGTCTTCCCAAGCCGACAGCTAGAGGCTTCAAGGGCTATGAGCCAAGTCTCTAGCAGGGCAAGCTCAGCCGAGCATGAAAAGCGCAGTGATTCAACATGAAGTCAATTAGACTTCGGACAATAATGGCTTGTGTGTTTGAAGGAAGCGGGTGGTTGGTGTCTGGAATATTAAGTGCCGTTCCTTCCTTGTCAATGGGGGAAAAAAAGCAAAAACACTGAGAGCTGGTGGGAAAGGGACATAAAAGCTTTCTGTGTGTGTGTCTTACAGATAAGCCTCTAGAGGGAGTATATTCTGTAATATGTACATCCTTAGCATGCAGGGAAAGGCATGCCGGTGCTTACGGAACAGCAGGTTTCTCTGCTAAGCAAGGGATAAATACACATCCCTACAGACAATAAATGGACCAGAGATTGCAAATTCTCAAATCTAAGGCGTTTAAGCATCTATTCCATACATACTTCAGAAATAAAGAATACAATACACAGAAAATTAAGAAGGGACATCATTTCCTTAATGATATTTGCTTATTACAGAAGCTGAAATAGTATCATATAGGCTAAGAACAAACCTGAGGGACATCTAGTATAAATAAATCTAAAGCAACTGGACATGTTTAGTAATCATTGAAGATGTTTTACTACTCATCCGAGCAGCTTCTTCAGTTCAACTGACTGGTATGGGAAGTCCTCAGCATATGTACTCTTCCACTAATCCAATCATGGTGCCATTGTGATTGGATTAGTGGAAGAGTACATATGCTGAGGACTTCCCATACCAGTCAGTTGAACTGAAGAAGCTGCTCGGATGAGTAGTGAAACGTCTTCAATGATTACTTAACAAGTCCAGTTGCTTTAGATTTATTTATACTAGATATACCATGACCTGGATGAATGAAAATCTTCATAGACAAACCTGAGGGACATTTCCTTCTCTACCCAATTGCTAATTTTGATTGGCTAGGTAATAGGTATAGAGCAGTGGTTCCCAACCTTCCTAATGCCGCGACCCTTTAATACAGTTCCTCATGTTGTGGTGACCCCCAACCATAAAATTATTCTTAAGACCGTCGGAAATATGTGTTTTCCAATGGTGTTAGGCGAGCCCTGTGAATGGGTCGTTCCACCCCCAAAGGGGTCCCCACCCACAGGTTGAGAAGCGCTGGGGTAGAGGATTAAAGAAAGAAACTATAATGGGGGTGTACACTTTGTTAGGGATACGCTAAAGGTCCCCACACACGGGACGATTGTAGCTGCCGATATGGGTCCCTTAGACCGATTCGGCAGCTTATCGGCCCATGTATGGGCACAAACGACGGGTCTGTCCGACCGATATCTGGCCTGAAATTGCCCAGATATTGATTGGGCAGGTTAAAAAATGTGGTCCCCGAACCGACTGTGCATATTACCGGCATTCTAATTGGCCCGAGGGCAGGGCCCTCCCCCTACTGTCTCCTAACAATATCAAATTGTAACTGTGAATCATTTGTGTAAAAAATGTTTGTCTGTATATGTTAACTGTTTGGTCTTGTATTTGTATCCCTTTACTCTGTTAAACACTGTGTAAAATTATGGCGCTATATAAATAATAATAATACTAAGCTTAATATATAAGTATAGGTATGGGGCCCATTACCCAAAATGCTCGGGACCAAGAGTATTCCAGATAAGGGATCTTTCCGTAATTTGGATCTCCATACCTTAAGACTACTAAAAAATCAATAAAACATTAATTAAACCCAACAGGATTGTTCTGCCCCCAATAAGGGGTAATTATATCTTAGTTGGGATCAAGTACAGGTACTGTTTTATTATTACAGAGAAAAGGGAATCATTTAACCATGAAATAAACCCAATAGGGCTGTTCTGCCCCAATAAGGGGTAATTATATCTTAGTTGGGATCAAGTACAGGTACTGTTTTATTATTACAGAGAAAAGGGAATCATTTAACCATTAAATAAACCCAATAGGGCTGTTCTGCCCCCAATAAGGGGTAATTATATCTTAGTTGGGATCAAGTACAGGTACTGTTTTATTATTACAGAGAAAAGGGAATCATTTAACCATTAAATAAACCCAATAGGGCTGTTCTGCCCCCAATAAGGATTACTTATATCTTAGTTGGGATCAAGTACAGGTACTGTTTTATTATTACAGAGAAAAGAGAATCATTTAACCATTAAATAAACCCAATAGGGCTGTTCTGCCCCCAATAAGGGGTAATTATATCTTAGTTGGGATCAAGTACAGGTACTGTTTTATTATTACAGAGAAAAGGGAATCATTTAACCATTAAATAAACCCAATAGGGCTGTTCTGCCCCCAATAAGGGGTAATTATATCTTAGTTGGGATCAAGTACAGGTACTGTTTTATTATTACAGAGAAAAGGGAATCATTTAACCATTAAATAAACCCAATAGGGCTGTTCTGCCCCCAATAAGGGGTAATTATATCTTAGTTGGGATCAAGTACAGGTACTGTTTTATTATTACAGAGAAAAAGGATATAATTTTATAAAATGTATGTAAAATATGTATGCCACCATGTGTGCATTGGCCCTAGGATCACAAATACGAGGGTGAACGTGTTTTATTTATGATGTTTTAGCATAGACATTTGATGCCTAGTACTGTCCAGTTAGGTCCAGTTAGTATATGAGGCCCATAAGTGTCACGTGTAATAAAGACTACATTATCATGTAAAGTGGGCAAAACCATCATTTGATATAGAAAAAAAGATTTGGAAAGGTAAAAAATTAAGGCTGACAGAGTGTTAAAAAAACAGTCCAATGTATCAAAACCCTGATTTCTGAATTCTTTGTTTATTATAGGAATGAGAATGAAGGAGTGCAGAACACCACTGCCCTCATCTGTTCAAGCTGGGAATGATCTAAGAGCAGTTTTTTCTTGTATACTTTCAAATAAATTCTATCTAGAAAGACTGCTGGATTGTCTGTAATTGCTAAGCATACTTACCAGTTCCAATACTCTTACTGTTTTAGGGTAAGGGACCTATTCAGATGCTTATCTTTATATAGAAACTGTTAGGAGGCCAACAACATAATAGTAAGAGTAGGAATATAGTGAGAGTTCATTTTCGCTTGCAGCATTCATAACTTTTACAGCAGATTAGAATTTCAGTAGCCTTTTTTCTTTATTTAACACAGTAGTATAACCCATTATCCAGAAAGCTCCGAATTACAGAAAGTCAGTCTCCCTTAGACTCTATTTTAATCAAATAATGCAAAATTTGAAAGCTGATTTTCTTTTTCTGTGTAATAATAATAAAACAGTACCTGTACTTGATCCCAACTAAGATATAATTACCCCTTATTGGGGGCAGAACAGTCCTATTGGGTTTATTTCATGGTTAAATGATTCCCTTTTCTCTGTAATAATAAAACAGTACCTGTACTTGATCCCAACTAAGATATAATTACCCCTTATTGGGGGCAGAACAGCCCTATTGGGTTTATTTAATGGTTAAATGATTCCCTTTTCTCTGTAATAATAAAACAGTACCTGTACTTGATCCCAACTAAGATATAATTACCCTTTATTGGGGGCAGAACAGCCCTATTGGGTTTATTTAATGGTTAAATGATTCCCTTTTCTCTGTAATAATAAAACAGTACCTGTACTTGATCCCAACTAAGATATAATTACCCCTTATTGGGGCAGAACAGCCCTATTGGGTTTATTTAATGGTTAAATTATTCCCTTTTCTCTGTAATAATAAAACAGTACCTGTACTTGATCCCAACTAAGATATAATTACCCCTTATTGGGGCAGAACAGCCCTATTGGGTTTATTTAATGGTTAAATGATTCCCTTTTCTCTGTAATAATAAAACAGTACCTGTACTTGATCCCAACTAAGATATAATTACCCCTTATTGGGGGCAGAACAGCCCTATTGGGTTTATTTAATGGTTAAATTATTCCCTTTTCTCTGTAATAATAAAACAGTACCTGTACTTGATCCCAACTAAGATATAATTACCCCTTATTGGGGCAGAACAGCCCTATTGGGTTTATTTAATGGTTAAATGATTCCCTTTTCTCTGTAATAATAAAACAGTACCTGTACTTGATCCCAACTAAGATATAATTACCCCTTATTGGGGCAGAACAACCCTATTGGGTTTATTTAATGGTTAAATGATTCCCTTTTCTCTGTAATAATAAAACAGTACCTGTACTTGATCCCAACTAAGATATAATTACCCCTTATTGGGGGCAGAACAGCCCTATTGGGTTTATTTAATGGTTAAATGATTCCCTTTTCTCTGTAATAATAAAACAGTACCTGTACTTGATCCCAACTAAGATATAATTACCCCTTATTGGGGGCAGAACAGCCCTATTGGGTTTATTTAATGGTTAAATGATTCCCTTTTCTCTGTAATAATAAAACAGTACCTGTACTTGATCCCAACTAAGATATAATTACCCCTTATTGGAGGCAAAACAATCCTATTGGGTTTAATTAATGTTTTATTGATTTTTTTGTAGACTTAAGGTATGGAGATCCAAATTACAGAACTACCCCTTATCCAGAATACCCTTGGTCCCGAGCATTCTGGATAACGGGTCCTATACCTGGGTCCTATACCTGTAATAAGATTATGTTTTTTAATGTATTTGCTGTGTGCCTCTAAATAGAACTACAGTATACATAAGACTTCATATGCCTGAGACATATGCAAGGGCAAGTAACCATATTTGAATAAATTCTGTTTTTGGTATGATGCGTTTTTCTTATGTTATGAGGGTATAAATGCAAATGGTGAACTATTATAATGGGCCTAGATTAAGAGATCTACACATGTATCGAATAAACCTAATATTATCTGATAATCAAGGCTGATGTATTTCTTTATCTGTTTTGGTGGAGAATGCAGAAATTGATTCTACTACCAAAAAAATTGTATTTTAGCTGATAAAAGCCACTGATCAAGAAAATCTACTTTAAAAAAGAAGAGCAGCATATGGTTTATTTTTATACAAAATTCCTTTGTGCCCCCAGGTATGAAAGAAGGGCAGCAATTAAATCATCATGGTTAGAGAAGCATAAGATGTAGCCTAATAACAATACGGTTGTGTTTCCTGCTGTAATTACACGGGATTAGTTCATAAAGGCATGAACCTACATCCACTGTAAGATTTACAGATAAACATATGCTGAGAATATATTGGAAATGCTATTCCGAGTGCTAAATCGTATTAAACATATTTCTCTCAACATTACAGCTGTGTATTTTTAAAAGCCGCAATGGATAGAGTGCATCAGGTTTGTTCTACGGAACCAAGAGGAATTCGCTGCGAGGCACCGAGGTTAGTGAGCGGCTCTGAATGTGAGTGGGTTGAGAATATATGCAAGGCAGAACCTCAGCAATGTATAATAATGTCCCCAGTGTTTGGGTCCCATGTAAAATGAAACCCCTGGGGAGGTAGATATTGTCTTTTATACTGGAGATTGCACATTGCGTGTTAAAGGGACAGTGTACACTAAAGGTCCCCATACACCTTAAGATCTGCTCGCTTGGCGATGTCGCCAAGCGAGCGGATCTTCTCCCGTTATCCCCCACCTACGGGTGGGCGATATCGGGAGAATCCAGGCTAATTCAATCCTGGGGCCAAACGATCAACTTATTACGACGGGTATAGGCAAAGTCCGCATCAGTGAGCCGATGCGGTCCCCTGTCCAACTAGATTTTTTAACCTGCCCAATCGAGATCTGCCCGATTTCAGGCCAGATATCGGTCGGACAGGCCCGTCGGTAGTGCCCATACATGGGCCGATTAGCTGCCGAATCAGTCTAAGGGACCCATATCAGCAGCTACAATAGGACCGTGTATGGGGACCTTTACACATCTTTGCTCAACATGAGCACAATGAATAGGGACAGATTTATCCAACTGTGAGTTTAGAGCTTAATACATAAAAACCCACCCACGTTCTTTTCACTACAAGACCTCCTAGTTGAGGGCATATTCCCAACCTTCGACCAATTAAAAGAAAAACTAAACCAGCCATCTATTGTCTTGTATCGCTACTTCCAACTGTGCCACGCGGATGTATCACATTATGGCGCTCAGATGATAGCCACCACAATATTACTCTATGAACAAAGGCTATTATTATTATTAACGTTTATTTATAAAGTGCCAACATATTCCGCAGCGCTGTACTATGGGACCCAAATCCTAAAAAGCTGGTATCTGATCTATAGAAGACGCTTGTACAGGTCTGGGGGCCCCATTCAAAATGGAAGATGATATCCCACAATTAGATGATAAATGGGCAGATGTAACAAATGATTTGTACGGTTTCCTAATCTTTACTAAAGACAAGATACAATTCAAAATAATTCACAGGATATATATCAGTCCTTTGAGGCTAAAAGTGATGGGGAAAACCTTTCTGCTTCTTGCCCCAAATGTCAAACATTGGATGCAGGTTTCTTTCATATAATATGGGCCTCCCTCGTAGTATATGGTTACTGGATGAGTGTGATTAAATTACCCCTTATTGGGGGCAGAACAGCCCTATTGGGTTTATTTAATGGTTAAATGATTCCCTTTTCTCTGTAATAATAAAACAGTACCTGTACTTGATCCCAACTAAGATATAATTACCCCTTTTTGGAGGCAGAACAGTCCTATTGGGTTTATTTAATGGTTAAATGATTCCCTTTTCTCTGTAATAATAAAACAGTACCTGTACTTGATCCCAACTAAGATATAATTACCCCTTATTGGGGGCAGAACAGCCCTATTGGGTTTATTTAATGGTTAAATGATTCCCTTTTCTCTGTAATAATAAAACAGTACCTGTACTTGATCCCAACTAAGATATAATTACCCCTTATTGGGGCAGAACAGCCCTGTTGGGTTTATTTAATGGTTAAATAATTCCCTTTTCTCTGTAATAATAAAACAGTACCTGTACTTGATCCCAACTAAGATATAATTACCCCTTATTGGGGGCAGAACAGCCCTATTGGGTTTATTTAATGGTTAAATGATTCCCTTTTCTCTGTAATAATAAAACAGTACCTGTACTTGATCCCAACTAAGATATAATTACCCCTTATTGGGGCAGAACAGCCCTATTGGGTTTATTTCATGGTTAAATGATTCCCTTTTCTCTGTAATAATAAAACAGTACCTGTACTTGATCCCAACTAAGATATAATTACCCCTTATTGGGGGCAGAACAGCCCTATTGGGTTTATTTAATGGTTAAATGATTCCCTTTTCTCTGTAATAATAAAACAGTACCTGTACTTGATCCCAACTAAGATATAATTACCCCTTATTGGGGGCACAACAGTACTATTGGATTTAATTACTGTTTAAATCATTCCTTAAGTAGACTTAAGGTAGGAGATCCGAATTGTGGAAAGACCCCTTATCCTTATCCAAAAACCCCCAGTTTCCAAGCATTCTGGATAATGGGTCCCATAACCTGTACATACTTCTAAGTGAATGTCATTTTTAATCTGTTATTTTGACCTCTCTAATTAAAATATACTGTTGGCTTTTCCTCTCTTAGCTTTGTACCTCTTTATAGCGATTCCTGTTGTAAAATAAATCCAAGTGTTCGACTAAATACATCTGAAATTTATATTTACATCTATCTTGAGATTAAGGATATTGATTATTTGCTTAACAGAGCTATCAAGACCCACGGCACAAAAACAGGAGCAGAAAGAAACATTTTGTCTTATGTGAAGTGACTGTTCTTTGCTGAAAGTTATTTTACTGATAAAATCTTAGGTGTCGGCACTCCGTAACAGGAACGGAACATTTATTAATTGAAAGATAACCAGCAGCGAAAAAAAAAACAAGATAAAGTACTCAGAGATTAATATTACTGAACTCGATTCTGCGCTCATTGGCATTCTTCTGTCTATGAAACTGCCGCTTTTAAATAAGTCTGATCCAAAAGTAGATTGTGATATACACAGAAAAGGTCTCTGCAGCCTTTGGAGATGTCTGATAAAATTAAAAGTAGTGATGCAGGCATGAATTTGCGGCGTTTCGCGAAAATAGTCGCAAGAATAGTCGCACGTCCAAATTGTCAAAACAATAGTCACAAGAATAGTTGCAGGCATCAAAAGAATAGTCACACGTCCAAATTGCCGCAAGAATAGTCGCAAGAATAGTCGCAGGCATCAAAAGAATAGTCGCACGTCCAAATTGTCACAACAATAGTCGCAAGAATAGTCGCAGGCATCAAAAGAATAGTCACACGTCCAAATTGCCGCAAGAATAGTCGCACGTCCAAATTGTCACAAGAATAGTCGCACGTCCAAATTGCCACAAGAATAGTCGCAAGAATAGTTGCAGGCATCAAAAGAATAGTCACACGTCCAAATTGCCGCAAGAATAGTCGCAAGAATAGTTGCAGGCATCAAAAGAATAGTCACACGTCCAAATTGCCGCAAGAATAGTCACACGTCCAAATTGCCGCAAGAATAGTCGCACGTCCAAATTGTCACAAGAATAGTCGCACGTCCAAATTGCCACAAGAATAGTCGCAAGAATAGTTGCAGGCATCAAAAGAATAGTCACACGTCCAAATTGCCGCAAGAATAGTCACACGTCCAAATTGCCGCAAGAATAGTCGCACGTCCAAATTGTCACAAGAATAGTCGCACGTCCAAATTGTCACAAGAATAGTCGCACGTCCAAATTGCCACAAGAATAGTCGCAAGAATAGTTGCAGGCATCAAAAGAATAGTCACACGTCCAAATTGCCGCAAGAATAGTCACACGTCCAAATTGCCGCAAGAATAGTCGCACGTCCAAATTGTCACAAGAATAGTCGCACGTCCAAATTGCCACAAGAATAGTCGCAAGAATAGTTGCAGGCATCAAAAGAATAGTCACACGTCCAAATTGCCGCAAGAATAGTCGCAAGAATAGTTGCAGGCATCAAAAGAATAGTCACACGTCCAAATTGCCGCAAGAATAGTCACACGTCCAAATTGCCGCAAGAATAGTCGCAAGAATAGTTGCAGGCATCAAAAGAATAGTCACACGTCCAAATTGCCGCAAGAATAGTCGCACGTCCAAATTGTCACAACAATAGTTTTTTGATTTGAACCTCAATAAGTTTCTGACTGCACAGCGAGTTTGGGAGCTGCTAGCGAGTGTTGCATGTAATCTAAAGTGTTGCATGTAAATTTAAGTGTATAGCAGGCGTTTAAAACAAAAAAGGCGTTTGAAACTTAAAAGGCACTATACAAGGGATTGCACTCGGGAGACTGTAAGTACCCAGTTGCAATATGAGTTGCAGTATGATTGCTGGTGTTACTCAGTGTGCATCTTGTCGCATGTATGTGGTCCTGGAGCAGCAGTTCCATGCAGCATTTACTTGTGAGAGATGCAGGTGGGTTTTCCTCTTGGAATCTGAGGTGCAGAATCTAAGGGGGGAACTGGCAGCACTGAGGGCAGCTGCAAACATGGGGGAGAACAGGAGGCTCACTGAGCAACCACTGGCAGGGGCCGGTGTAGTGGGGGGGGGAGAAGGGACAGTGGAGGTTAATGAGGGAGACAAATTTGTAACAGTTAAGAGGGGCAGTAGGGGACACATGGTTAGGGGGGCTGGTTCACAGCTTGTACAAACCAACAGATTTGCCGCGTTAGGTGAAGATGCTGGGGAAGGCAGCTCTGAGCTGGCGTGTATGGAGCAGGCTGACTCTCAGAGCACCCTGGGAGCCGGCACCTCTAATACAGGTGGGGGGAGTAGTGCTAGGAAGGGAAGGCAGGTTATAGTTGTAGGGGATTCAATTATTAGAAAGGTGGATAGGGTAATTTGTCGCAAAGACCCTACATGCCGAACTGTGTGTTGCTTGCCTGGTGCTAGGGTTCGGCATGTGGTGGAACGAGTGGACAGATTGTTGGGAGGGGCTGGGGAAGACCCGGCGGTCTTGGTACACATAGGTACCAATGACAAAGTTAGAGGAGGGGGGGAAGTCCTCAAGAACGATTTTAAAAAGCTAGGTGCAAAGTTGAGGGCGAGGACTTCCAAGGTAATTTTCTCAGAGATATTACCTGTGCCACGAGCAACATTAAGAAGGCAGCGGGAGCTCAGGGAGATTAATGCGTGGCTGAGAGATTGGTGCAGGGAGGAGGGCTTTGGGTTTCTCCAGAACTGGGCTGATTTCTCAATCGGCTACAGGCTCTTTGCCAGGGATGGGCTGCACCTCAATGATGATGGGGCAGCTGCTTTGGGGGAAAAGATGGCTAGAGGGTTGGAGGAGATTTTAAACTAGGAGTGGGGGGGGAGGGTGCAGCGGGAAATTCTGTGGTAGACAGGATAGATGAGGTAGTGGGCATAGTAAGGAAAATTGGGGGAGGAGACTTGCTTCGGGATACTGATAATGGCAGGGAGGCCCATAAGTTGTTTACACGTCATTCTCACGCCGGAACCAGTATTAAATGTATGTTTACCAATGCAAGGAGTCTGACTGGTAAAATGGGAGAGCTGGAGGTACTGGCGTTGGAGCGGAAATATGATGTGATTGGTGTTGCTGAAACTTGGTTGAATGAGTCTCATGACTGGGCAGTTAATATTGGGGGGTATACATTGTTTCGGAGGGACAGGGGCAATAGGAAAGGAGGAGGAGTGTGTCTGTTCATTAAGCACGACTTAAAAGCAAATATTAAGGAGGAAGTGATGGGGGTAACGGAGGGAGCTGAATCCTTATGGGTTGAGCTTCTCACAGATAGTAAAGAATCTACCAAGCTAATTGTAGGGGTATGCTATAGCCCCCCTAATGTAAGCGAAGAGGAGGAGGCCCAGCTCCTGTTGCAAATAGAAAAGGCTGCTAGTTTGGGACAAGTGATAATAATGGGGGATTTTAATTACCCTGATATTGACTGGGGCAATAGTACTGCCAGGACAGTAAATGGGAACAAGTTTATAAACTTGCTGCACGACAACTTTATGTCACAGGTTGTTGAGGAGCCAACCAGGAACCATGCTATACTAGATCTAGTGATCTCTAATGACCCAGAACGTATAGCAAATGTGCAAGTGGTTGAACCCCTGGGTAATAGTGACCATAATGTTATTTCATTTGATGTTTGGTGCAGGAAACAAATTTACACGGGGGCAACAAAGACAATGAATTTTAGGAAGGCAAATTTTAGCTCCTTAAGGGCAGCGCTTCTGGGCATAGATTGGGGCATTATGTTTTCTGATAAAAATACAGAGCAGAAATGGTTGTCATTTAAAATGATATTAAATCATTACTGTTCTCAATTCATTCCATTAATAAGAAAAAGTAGAAGTGTTAAGAATCACCCTATGTGGCTTATCTCTGAGGTAAAGAAGTTAATAGGGAAAAAAAGGAAAGCTTTTAAGAAATATAAGTCAGAGGGGACAGTAGCTGCGTTTAATGATTATAAACACTATAACAAGTGTTGTAAAACAGCAATCCGGAAGGCAAAGATAGAAAATGAGGAGCGCATCGCGGCCGAGGCCAAGACTAACCCCAAAAAGTTTTTTAAGTATATTAATAGTAAAAAGATGCAGGTTGAGGGTGTGGCCCCATTGAGTTATAATAACAATATGGTTACAGCGGATACAGAAAAGGCAGATGTGCTTAACCAGTTCTTTTCTTCTGTGTATACAGTAGAGGAGCCAGTGGGCCAAGTCTCACCCAATAGCTGCACTGTTGCCTCAGCTCCAACTACACAGTGGTTGGCACAGGATATGGTGCTTAAAGGGTTACACACGATAAATGTAAACAAGGCACCTGGGCCAGATGGAATACACCCTCGGGTACTGAGAGAGCTAGGGGCAGAATTGCAGTGGCCCTTGTTTCTGATATTCTCAGACTCTCTTTCATCAGGTATGGTACCTAGGGATTGGAAGAAGGCAAATGTCACTCCCATATTTAAAAAGGGAATAAGATCTCAGCCTGGCAATTATAGGCCTGTAAGTTTGACATCCGTGGTGGGCAAGTTATTTGAAGGCTTGTTAAGGGATCACATTCAAAATTATGTAGTGGAGAATGGCATTATGAGCAGTAATCAGCATGGCTTTATGAAGGACAGGTCATGTCAGACCAATTTAATTGCTTTTTATGATGAGGTAAGTAAGAAGCTGGACAGTGGGGATGCAGTAGATATAATCTATTTGGATTTTGCCAAAGCATTTGATACCGTTCCCCACAAACGACTGCTTTCTAAGCTAAGGTCTATTGGTCTTAGTGAAGTCGTTTGCACATGGATAGAAAACTGGCTACAGGATCGGGTACAGAGGGTGGTTGTTAATGGTACATTCTCTACTTGGAGTAAGGTTCTCAGTGGGGTCCCTCAGGGTTCTGTACTGGGTCCACTTTTGTTTAACTTGTTCATAAATGACTTAGGGGAGGGTATTATGAGTAATGTATCAGTGTTTGCAGATGACACAAAACTCTGCAGACCAGTCAATTCTATCCAGGATGTGACATCCCTGCAGCAGGATCTTGACCAACTGGCAATCTGGGCAGCTAAGTGGCAGATGAGATTTAATGTGGATAAATGTAAGGTCATGCACCTGGGATGTAAAAATATGCAAGCCCCGTATAACCTTAATGGGACTGCACTAGGCAAATCCATAATGGAGAAGGATCTTGGAGTCCTTGTAGATAATAAACTTGGCTGTAGCAAGCAATGCCAGGCAGCAGCTGCAAGGGCAAACAGGGTACTGAGCTGTATTAAAAGGGGTATAGATTCACGGGAGGAGGGGGTTATTCTTCCCCTTTACAGAGCACTGGTAAGGCCCCATCTAGAATATGCTGTTCAGTTTTGGTCTCCAGTGCTCAAACGGGACATTATTGAGCTAGAGAGGGTCCAGAGAAGGGCAACTAAGCTGGTAAAGGGTATGGAAAGTCTCAGTTATGAAGAAAGACTGGCCAAGTTGGGTCTGTTTACACTGGAGAAGAGGCGCTTAAGAGGTGACATGATAACTATGTATAAATATATAAGGGGATCATATAATAACCTCTCTAATGTTTTATTTACCAGTAGGTCCTTCCAACGGGCACGAGGGCACCCACTCCGTTTAGAAGAAGGGAGGTTCCGTTTAAATATTCGGAAAGGATTTTTTACAGTGAGAGCTGTGAAGTTGTGGAATTCCCTCCCCGAATCAGTCGTACTGGCTGATACATTATATAGCTTTAAGAAGGGGCTGGATGGATTCTTAGCAAGTGAGGGAATACACGGTTATGGGAGATAGCTCTCAGTACAAGTAAGGGAATACAGGGGTATGAGAGATAGCTCTTAGTACAAGTTGATACAGGGACTGGTCCGATTGCCATCTTGGAGTCAGGAAGGAATTTTTTCCCCTCTGAGGCAAATTAGAGAGGTTTCAGATGGGGTTTTTTGCCTTCCTCTGGATCAACTTGTAGTTAGGCAGGTTATATATAGGCATTATGGTTGAACTTGATGGACGTATGTCTTTTTTCAACCCAACTTACTATGTTACTATGTTACTATGTAATAGTCGCAGGCATCAAAAGAATAGTCGCAAGAATAGTCGCAAGAATAGTCACACGTCCAAATTGTCACAAGAATAGTTGCAAGAATAGTTGCAGGCATCAAAAGAATAGTCACACGTCCAAATTGCCACAAGAATAGTCGCAAGAATAGTCCCAGGCATCAAAAGAATAGTCACACGTCCAAATTGCCGCAAGAATAGTCGCACGTCCAAATTGCCGCAAGAATAGTCGCAAGAATAGTTGCAGGCATCAAAAGAATAGTCACACGTCCAAATTGCCGCAAGAATAGTCGCACGTCCAAATTGCCACAAGAATAGTCGCAAGAATAGTGGCAGCCATCAAAAGAATAGTCACACGTCCAAATTGCCGCAAGAATAGTCGCAAGAATAGTCGCACGTCCAAATTGTCACAACAATAGTCGCAAGAATAGTCGCACGTCCAAATTGTCAAAACAATAGTCGCAAGAATAGTTGCAGGCATCAAAAGAATAGTCACACGTCCAAATTGCCGCAAGAATAGTCGCAAGAATAGTCGCACGTCCAAATTGTCACAACAATAGTCGCAAGAATAGTCGCACGTCCAAATTGTCAAAACAATAGTCGCAAGAATAGTCGCAGGCATCAAAAGAATAGTCACACGTCCAAATTGCCGCAAGAATAGTCGCAAGAATAGTCGCATGTCCAAATTGTCACAACAAAAGTCGCGAGAATAGTCGCACGTCCAAATTGTCAAAACAATAGTCGCAAGAATAGTCGCAGGCATCAAAAGAATAGTCACACGTCCAAATTGCCGCAAGAATAGTCGCACGTCCAAATTGCCACAAGAATAGTCGCAAGAATAGTCGCACGTCCAAATTGCCGCAAGAATAGTCGCACGTCCAAATTGCCACAAGAATAGTCGCAAGAATAGTGGCAGCCATCAAAAGAAAAGTCACACGTCCAAATTGCCGCAAGAATAGTCGCAAGAATAGTCGCACGTCAAAATTGTCACAACAATAGTCGCAAGAATAGTCGCAGGCATCAAAAGAATAGTCGCAAGAATAGTCACACGTCCAAATTGTCACAAGAATAGTTGCAAGAATAGTCGCAGGCATCAAAAGAATAGTCACACGTCCAAATTGCCGCAAGAATAGTAGCAAGAATAGTCGCAGGCATCAAAAGAATAGTCACACGTCCAAATTGCCGCAAGAATAGTCTCAAGAATAGTTGCAGGCATCAAAAGAATAGTCACACGTCCAAATTGCCGCAAGAATAGTCGCACGTCCAAATTGTCACAAGAATAGTCGCACGTCCAAATTGCCACAAGAATAGTCGCAAGAATAGTGGAAGCCATCAAAAGAATAGTCACACTTCCAAATTGCCGCAAGAATAGTCGCAAGAATAGTCGCACGTCCAAATTGCCGCAAGAATAGTCGCACGTCCAAATTGCCGCAAGAATAGTCGCACGTCCAAATTGCCACAAGAATAGTCGCAAGAATAGTCACACGTCCAAATTGCCGCAAGAAAAGTCGCACGTCCAAATTGCCACAAGAATAGTCGCAAGAATAGTGGCAGCCATCAAAAGAAAAGTCACACGTCCAAATTGCCGCAAGAATAGTCGCAAGAATAGTCGCACGTCCAAATTGTCACAACAATAGTCGCAAGAATAGTCGCAGGCATCAAAAGAATAGTCGCAAGAATAGTCGCAAGAATAGTCACACGTCCAAATTGTCACAAGAATAGTTGCAAGAATAGTCGCAGGCATCAAAAGAATAGTCACACGTCCAAATTGCCGCAAGAATAGTAGCAAGAATAGTCGCAGGCATCAAAAGAATAGTCACACGTCCAAATTGCCGCAAGAATAGTCTCAAGAATAGTTGCAGGCATCAAAAGAATAGTCACACGTCCAAATTGCCGCAAGAATAGTCGCACGTCCAAATTGTCACAAGAATAGTCGCACGTCCAAATTGCCACAAGAATAGTCGCAAGAATAGTGGAAGCCATCAAAAGAATAGTCACACTTCCAAATTGCCGCAAGAATAGTCGCAAGAATAGTCGCACGTCCAAATTGCCGCAAGAATAGTCGCACGTCCAAATTGCCGCAAGAATAGTCGCACGTCCAAATTGCCACAAGAATAGTCGCAAGAATAGTCACACGTCCAAATTGCCGCAAGAAAAGTCGCACGTCCAAATTGCCACAAGAATAGTCGCAAGAATAGTGGCAGCCATCAAAAGAAAAGTCACACGTCCAAATTGCCGCAAGAATAGTCGCAAGAATAGTCGCACGTCCAAATTGTCACAACAATAGTCGCAAGAATAGTCGCAGGCATCAAAAGAATAGTCGCAAGAATAGTCGCAAGAATAGTCACACGTCCAAATTGTCACAAGAATAGTTGCAAGAATAGTCGCAGGCATCAAAAGAATAGTCACACGTCCAAATTGCCGCAAGAATAGTAGCAAGAATAGTCGCAGGCATCAAAAGAATAGTCACACGTCCAAATTGCCGCAAGAATAGTCTCAAGAATAGTTGCAGGCATCAAAAGAATAGTCACACGTCCAAATTGCCGCAAGAATAGTCGCACGTCCAAATTGTCACAAGAATAGTCGCACGTCCAAATTGCCACAAGAATAGTCGCAAGAATAGTGGAAGCCATCAAAAGAATAGTCACACTTCCAAATTGCCGCAAGAATAGTCGCAAGAATAGTCGCACGTCCAAATTGCCGCAAGAATAGTCGCAAGAATAGTTGCAGGCATCAAAAGAATAGTCACACGTCCAAATTGCCACAAGAATAGTCGCACGTCCAAATTGCCGCAAGAATAGTTGCAGGCATCAAAATAATAGTCACACGTCCAAATTGCCGCAAGAATAGTCGCAAGAATAGTCGCAGGCATCAAAAGAATAGTCACACGTCCAAATTGCCGCAAGAATAGTCGCAAGAATAGTTGCAGGCATCAAAAGAATAGTCGCACGTCCAAATTGTCACAAGAATAGTCGCAAGAATAGTCGCAGGCATCAAAAGAATAGTCACACGTCCAAATTGCCGCAAGAATAGTCGCAAGAATAGTTGCAGGCATCAAGAGAATAGTCACACGTCCAAATTGCCGCAAGAATAGTCGCACATCCAAATTGTCACAAGAATAGTCGCACGTCCAAATTGCCACAAGAATAGTCGCAAGAATAGTGGCAGCCATCAAAAGAATAGTCACACGTCCAAATTGCCGCAAGAATAGTCGCAAGAATAGTCGCACGTCCAAATTGTCACAACAATAGTCGCAAGAATAGTCGCACGTCCAAATTGTCAAAACAATAGTCGCAAGAATAGTTGCAGGCATCAAAAGAATAGTCACACGTCCAAATTGCCGCAAGAATAGTCGCAAGAATAGTCGCACGTCCAAATTGTCACAACAATAGTCGCAAGAATAGTCGCACGTCCAAATTGTCAAAACAATAGTCGCAAGAATAGTTGCAGCCATCAAAACAATAGTCACACGTCCAAATTGCCGCAAGAATAGTCGCAAGAATAGTCGCAGGCATCAAAAGAATAGTCGCACGTCCAAATTGTCACAAGAATAGTCGCACGTCCAAATTGCCGCAAGAATAGTCGCAAGAATAGTTGCAGGCATCAAAAGAATAGTCACACGTCCAAATTGCCGCAAGAATAGTCGCAAGAATAGTTGCAGGCATCAAAAGAATAGTCGCACGTCCAAATTGTCACAAGAATAGTCGCACGTCCAAATTGCCGCAAGAATAGTCGCAAGAATAGTTGCAGGCATCAAAAGAATAGTCACACGTCCAAATTGCCGCAAGAATAGTCGCACGTCCAAATTGCCACAAGAATAGTCGCAAGAATAGTGGCAGCCATCAAAAGAATAGTCACACGTCCAAATTGCCGCAAGAATAGTCGCAAGAATAGTCGCACGTCCAAATTGTCACAACAATAGTCGCAAGAATAGTCGCACGTCCAAATTGTCAAAACAATAGTCGCAAGAATAGTTGCAGGCATCAAAAGAATAGTCACACGTCCAAATTGCCGCAAGAATAGTCGCAAGAATAGTCGCACGTCCAAATTGTCACAACAATAGTCGCAAGAATAGTCGCACGTCCAAATTGTCAAAACAATAGTCGCAAGAATAGTTGCAGGCATCAAAACAATAGTCACACGTCCAAATTGCCGCAAGAATAGTCGCAAGAATAGTCGCAGGCATCAAAAGAATAGTCGCACGTCCAAATTGTCACAAGAATAGTCGCACGTCCAAATTGCCGCAAGAATAGTCGCAAGAATAGTTGCAGGCATCAAAAGAATAGTCACACGTCCAAATTGCCGCAAGAATAGTCGCAAGAATAGTTGCAGGCATCAAAAGAATAGTCGCACGTCCAAATTGTCACAAGAATAGTCGCACGTCCAAATTGTCACAAGAATAGTCGCACGTCCAAATTGGCACAACAATAGTCGCAAGAATAGTCGCACGTCCAAATTGTCAAAACAATAGTCGCAAGAATAGTTGCAGGCATCAAAAGAATAGTCACACGTCCAAATTGCCGCAAGAATAGTCGCAAGAATAGTTGCAGGCATCAAAAGAATAGTCGCACGTCCAAATTGTCACAAGAATAGTCGCACGTCCAAATTGCCGCAAGAATAGTCGCAAGAATAGTTGCAGGCATCAAAAGAATAGTCACACGTCCAAATTGCCGCAAGAATAGTCGCACGTCCAAATTGTCACAAGAATAGTCGCAAGAATAGTGGCAGCCATCAAAAGAATAGTCACACGTCCAAATTGTCACAACAATAGTCGCAAGAATAGTCGCACGTCCAAATTGTCAAAACAATAGTCGCAAGAATAGTTGCAGGCATCAAAAAATAGTCACACGTCCAAATTGCCGCAAGAATAGTCGCAAGAATAGTCGCACGTCCAAATTGTCACAACAATAGTCGCAAGAATAGTGGCACGTCCAAATTGTCAAAACAATAGTCGCAAGAATAGTTGCAGGCATCAAAAGAATAGTCACACGTCCAAATTGCCGCAAGAATAGTCGCAAGAATAGTCGCAGGCATCAAAAGAATAGTCACACGTCAGAATTGCCGCAAGATTAGTTGCAAGAATAGTCGCAGGCATCAAAAGAATAGTCACACGTCCAAATTGCCGCAAGAATAGTAGCAAGAATAGTTGCAGGCATCAAAAGAATAGTCACACGTCCAAATTGCCACAAGAATAGTCGCAAGAATAGTCGCAGGCATCAAAAGAATAGTCACACGTCCAAATTGCCGCAAGAATAGTAGCAAGAATAGTTGCAGGCATCAAAAGAATAGTCACACGTCCAAATTGCCACAAGAATAGTCGCAAGAATAGTCGCAGGCATCAAAAGAATAGTCGCACGTCCAAATTGTCACAAGAATAGTCGCACGTCCAAATTGCCACGAGAATAGTCGCAAGAATAGTGGCAGCCATCAAAAGTATAGTCACACGTCCAAATTGTCACAACAATAGTCGCAAGAATAGTCGCACGTCCAAATTGTCAAAACAATAGTCGCAAGAATAGTTGCAGGCATCAAAAAATAGTCACACGTCCAAATTGCCGCAAGAATAGTCGCAAGAATAGTCGCAGGCATCAAAAGAATAGTCACACGTCAGAATTGCCGCAAGATTAGTTGCAAGAATAGTCGCAGGCATCAAAAGAATAGTCACACGTCCAAATTGCCGCAAGAATAGTAGCAAGAATAGTTGCAGGCATCAAAAGAATAGTCACACGTCCAAATTGCCACAAGAATAGTCGCAAGAATAGTCGCAGGCATCAAAAGAATAGTCACACGTCCAAATTGCTGCAAGAATAGTCGCAAGAATAGTCGCAGGCATCAAAAGAATAGTCACACGTCCAAATTGCCACAAGAATAGTCGCAAGAATAGTCGCAGGCATCAAAAGAATAGTCACACGTCCAAATTGCCGCAAGAATAGTCGCACGTCCAAATTGTCACAACAATAGTCGCAAGAATAGTCGCAGGCATCAAAAGAATAGTCGCAAGAATAGTCACACGTCCAAATTGTCACAAGAATAGTCGCAAGAATAGTCGCAGGCATCAAAAGAATAGTCACACGTCCAAATTGCCGCAAGAATAGTCGCAAGAATAGTTGCAGGCATCAAAAGAATAGTCACACGTCCAAATTGCCGCAAGAATAGTCGCACGTCCAAATTGTCACAAGAATAGTTGCACGTCCAAATTGCCACAAGAATAGTCGCAAGAATGGTGGCAGCCATCAAAAGAATAGTCACACTTCCAAATTGCCGCAAGAATAGTCGCACGTCAAAATTGTCACAAGAATAGTCGCAAGAATAGTCGCACATCCAAATTGTCACAACAATAGTCGCAAGAATAGTCGCAGGCATCAAAAGAATAGTCGCAAGAATAGTCACACGTCCAAATTGTCACAAGAATAGTCGCAAGAATAGTCGCAGGCATCAAAAGAATAGTCACACGTCCAAATTGCCGCAAGAATAGTCGCAAGAATAGTTGCAGGCATCAAAAGAATAGTCACACGTCCAAATTGCCGCAAGAATAGTCGCACGTCCAAATTGTCATAACAATAGTCGCAGGAATAGTCGCAGGCATCAAAAGAATAGTCGCAAGAATAGTCGCAAGAATAGTCACACGTCCAAATTGTCACAAGAATAGTTGCAAGAATAGTCGCAGGCATCAAAAGAATAGTCACACGTCCAAATTGCCGCAAGAATAGTAGCAAGAATAGTCGCAGGCATCAAAAGAATAGTCGCACGTCCAAATTGCCGCAAGAATAGTCGCAAGAATAGTTGCAGGCATCAAAAGAATAGTCACACGTCCAAATTGCCGCAAGAATAGTCGCACGTCCAAATTGTCACGAGAATAGTCGCACGTCCAAATTGCCACAAGAATAGTCGCAAGAATAGTGGCAGCCATCAAAAGAATAGTCACACGTCCAAATTGCCGCAAGAATAGTCGCAAGAATAGTCGCACGTCCAAATTGTCACAACAATAGTCGTAAGAATAGTCGCACGTCCAAATTGTCAAAACAATAGTCGCAAGAATAGTTGCAGGCATCAAAAGAATAGTCACACGTCCAAATTGCCGCAAGAATAGTCGCAAGAATAGTTGCAGGCATCAAAAGAATAGTCACACGTCCAAATTGCCGCAAGAATAGTCGCAAGAATAGTCGCAGGCATCAAAAGAATAGTCACACGTCCAAATTGCCGCAAGAATAGTCGCACGTCCAAATTGTCACAAGAATAGTCGCACGTCCAAATTGCCACAAGAATAGTCGCAAGAATAGTTGCAGGCATCAAAAGAATAGTCACACGTCCAAATTGCTGCAAGAATAGTCGCAAGAATAGTTGCAGGCATCAAAAGAATAGTCACATGTCCAAATTGCCGCAAGAATAGTCGCAAGAATAGTGGCAGCCATCAAAAGAATAGTCACACGTCCAAATTGCCGCAAGAATAGTCGCAAGAATAGTCGCACGTCCAAATTGTCACAACAATAGTCGCAAGAATAGTCGCAGGCATCAAAAGAATAGTCGCAAGAATAGTCACACGTCCAAATTGTCACAAGAATAGTTGCAAGAATAGTCGCAGGCATCAAAAGAATAGTCACACGTCCAAATTGCCGCAAGAATAGTAGCAAGAATAGTCGCAGGCATCAAAAGAATAGTCACACGTCCAAATTGCCGCAAGAATAGTCGCAAGAATAGTTGCAGGCATCAAAAGAATAGTCACACGTCCAAATTGCCGCAAAAATAGTCGCACGTCCAAATTGTCACAAGAATAGTCGCACGTCCAAATTGCCACAAGAATAGTCGCAAGAATAGTGGCAGCCATCAAAAGAATAGTCACACTTCCAAATTGCCGCAAGAATAGTCGCAAGAATAGTCGCACGTCCAAATTGCCGCAAGAATAGTCACACGTCCAAATTGTCACAACAATAGTCGCAAGAATAGTCGCAGGCATCAAAAGAATAGTCGCAAGAATAGTCACACGTCCAAATTGTCACAAGAATAGTCGCAAGAATAGTCGCAGGCATCAAAAGAATAGTCACACGTCCAAATTGCCGCAAGAATAGTTGCAGGCATCAAAAGAATAGTCACACGTCCAAATTGCCGCAAGAATAGTCGCAAGAATAGTTGCAGGCATCAAAAGAATAGTAACACGTCCAAATTGCCGCAAGAATAGTTGCAGGCATCAAAAGAATAGTCACACGTCCAAATTGCCACAAGAATAGTCGCACGTCCAAATTGTCACAAGAATAGTCGCACGTCCAAATTGCCGCAAGAATAGTCGCAAGAATAGTCGCACGTCCAAATTGTCACAACAATAGTCGCAAGAATAGTCGCAGGCATCAAAAGAATAGTCACAAGAATAGTCACACGTCCAAATTGTCACAAGAATAGTCGCAAGAATAGTCGTAGGCATCAAAAGAATAGTCACACGTCCAAATTGCCGCAAGAATAGTCGCAGGCACCAAAAGAATAGTCACACATCCAAACTGACGCAAGAATAGTCGCAAGAATAGTCGCAGGCATCAAAAGAATAGTCACACGTCCAAATTGCCGCAAGAATAGTCGCAAGAATAGTCGCAGGCATCAAAAGAATAGTCGCACGTCCAAATTGCCGCAAGAATAGTCGCAAGAATAGTCGCAGGCATCAAAAGAATAGTCACACGTCCAAATTGCCGCAAGAATAGTCGCGAGAATAGTCGCAGGCATCAAAAGAATAGTCACACATCCAAACTGACGCAAGAATAGTCGCAAGAATAGTCGCAGGCATCAAAAGAATAGTCGCAAGTCCAAATTGTCACAAGAATAGTAGCAAGAATAGTCGCAGGCATCAAAAGAATAGTCACACGTCCAAATTGTCACAAGAATAGTAGCAAGAATAGTTGCAGGCATCAAAAGAATAGTCACACGTCCAAATTGACGCGAGAATAGTCGAAAGAATAGTCGCAGGCATCAAAAGAATAGTCACACGTCCAAATTGACGCGAGAATAGTCGCAAGAATAGTCACAGGCATCAAAAGAATAGTCACACGTCCAAATTGACGCAAGAATAGTCGCAAGAATAGTCGCAGGCATCAAAAGAATAGTTACACGTCCAAATTGACGCGAGAATAGTCGCAAGAATAGTTGCAGGCATCAAAAGAATAGTCACACGTCCAAATTGCCACAAGAATAGTCGCACGTCCAAATTGTCACAAGAATAGTCGCACGTCCAAATTGCCGCAAGAATAGTCGCAAGAATAGTCGCACGTCCAAATTGTCACAACAATAGTCGCAAGAATAGTCGCAGGCATCAAAAGAATAGTCGCAAGAATAGTCACAAAAATAGTCGCAAGAATAGTCACACGTCCAAATTGTCACAAGAATAGTCGCAAGAATAGTCGCAGGCATCAAAAGAATAGTCACACGTCCAAATTGCCGCAAGAATAGTCGCAGGCACCAAAAGAATAGTCACACATCCAAACTGACACAAGAATAGTCGCAAGAATAGTCGCAGGCATCAAAAGAATAGTCACACGTCCAAATTGCCGCAAGAATAGTCGCAAGAATAGTCACACGTCCAAATTGACGCGAGAAAAGTCACAAGAATAGTCGCAAGAATAGTCGCAGGCATCAAAAGAATAGTCACACGTCCAAATTGCCGCAAGAATAGTCGCAGGCACCAAAAGAATAGTCACACATCCAAACTGACGCAAGAATAGTCGCAAGAATAGTCGCAGGCATCAAAAGAATAGTCACACGTCCAAATTGCCGCAAGAATAGTCGCAAGAATAGTCGCAGGCATCAAAAGAATAGTCGCACGTCCAAATTGCCGCAAGAATAGTCGCAAGAATAGTCGCAGGCATCAAAAGAATAGTCACACGTCCAAATTGCCGCAAGAATAGTCGCGAGAATAGTCGCAGGCATCAAAAGAATAGTCACACATCCAAACTGACGCAAGAATAGTCGCAAGAATAGTCGCAGGCATCAAAAGAATAGTCGCACGTCCAAATTGTCACAAGAATAGTAGCAAGAATAGTCGCAGGCATCAAAAGAATAGTCACACGTCCAAATTGCCGCAAGAATAGTCGCAAGAATAGTCACAGGCATCAAAAGAATAGTCACACGTCCAAATTGACGCAAGAATAGTCGCAAGAATAGTCGCAGGCATCAAAAGAATAGTCACACGTCCAAATTGACGCGAGAATAGTCGCAAGAATAGTCACAGGCATGAAAAGAATAGTCACACGTCCAAATTGACGCAAGAATAGTCGCAAGAATAGTCGCAGGCATCAAAAGAATAGTTACACGTCCAAATTGACGCGAGAATAGTCGCAAGAATAGTCGCAGGCATCAAAAGAATAGTCGTACATCCAAATTGTCGCAAAAATAGTCACCGGTGACAATTTTTTTTCCGCGCGACATTTTCACTGTTTCACAAATTTTTCGCCAGATTCGCTCATCATTAATTAAAAGTAGTTCGTTGCCCACCCCAGTGCTCTAAGCATACTGGGTGGGTGGGTGCTGGTGGGGGTGTTGGCATGCTTATATAAACAGAGCAGTTGTGCACTGAATGATGTACAAGTTGGGAACGGTAGGGAGGGCACCTACTGTATGTGCCTCCCCTAGGCTTTGGGAATACAGTGCTGCTGAATACAGATAGCACTGTACTCATGGGGACATCTGCAGGTCTTTGTGCTCCAAAATGCAACACAGACACCAGTAGCATTGAATCAAGTCAGGTTGTGCCTGTGTTTTGCTCTTTGCATCCTTCCTTCCAGTTCATAAATGAGCCTTAAGGCCCCCATACAGGTTGAGATCCGCTCGCTTGGCGAGATCGCCAAGCAAGCGGATCTTCACCCAATATCCTCACCTATGGGTGGGCAATATCGGGGAGAGTGTAGGTAAAAAAAAAATTATTCGATCATTTGGACCTGGGGCCAAAACGCACAAAGGAACTGGTACAATGAACACACTCCAGATGATTATCTAGTATAAATAAATCTAAACAACTGGACTTGTTAAGTAATCATTGAATGAATTCCCATACCAGTCAGTTGAACTGAAGAAGCTGCTCGGATGAGTAGTGAAACGTCTTCAATGATTACTTAACAAGTCCAGTTGCTTTAGATTTATTTATACTAGATATACCATGACCTGGATGAATGAAAATCTTCATAGTCACTTCAGATGAAGTGTGTGTAGAGTACTGATGTCTGCCCACTACTGATGTCAGACTTACTGGCCTATAATCACCAAGCAGAGATTGTAATCCTCTTTTAAATATAGAAATCAGCTTTCCTCCAGTCCATAGGTTCCATACCTGATGAAAGCGAGTCTGAGAATATCGGAAACAGAGGCCACTGTAAATCTGCCCCTAGCTCTCTCAGTACCCGAGGGTGTATTCCATCTGGCCCTGGTGCCTTCTTCCCATTAATTCTGAGTAAACCTTTATGTACCATATCCTGTTTCAACCACTGACTATATTAGGCTGAGCCATCAATATCCCTATCAGGGAGGACTCTAACTCCTCTATGGTATAAACTGAAGCAAAGAACAAATTTAGTACATTTGTCTTTTCTGAATCTATTATAACCAAATTATTACCATTATTTAATAGAGCCACACTCTCAATATACATCTTTTTACCATTAATATACCTAAAGAGCATTTTGGGGTTAGTCTCTGGCAAAGAAAGTCCCTGGCTGAAAAATCATCCCAGTTCTCCAGAAACCCAAAGCCCTCCTCCCTACACCAATCCCTCAGCCACTAATATATCTCCCTAAGCTCTTGCCTTCTTAACGTTGCTCGTGGTACAGGTAATACTGTATCTCTAAAAAAAAATTACCTTGGGAGTTCTCGCTCTTCACCCAGCTTTTTAAAATAGTTTTTGAGGACTTACCCCACTCCTATAACTGTCATTGGCACCTATGTGTACCATGTGTACCATGACTGCTTGGTCTTCCCCAGCCCCTCCCAGTAATCTGTCTAATCGCTCCACATGCTGAACCCGTGCAGCAGGCAAGCAACATACAGTTTGGCATGTAGGGTCCTTGCAACAGATGACCCTGTCCACCTTCCTAATAACTGAATCCCCTATAACTATAACCTGCCTTTCCTTCCTAGGACTCCTCCCACCTGCATTTGAGGTGCTACACCCAGGGTTCTCTGAGAGTCAGCCGGCTTAGAGCTATCCTCCCATCATTGATTAAAGGAGAAGGAAAGTCATTTTGGCATTTTACTGCCATTAGATTTGCCACATTAGTGCCACCTAGAACACTATATTTATTCTGCAGAAACCATTACCATACCTGAGTAACAGCTTTAGAAGCTTTCTCCCTTTGCTTAAGATAGCAGCTGCCATTTTAAGTAGCTTCCTGCCTGCAGCTCTAGCCGTTATAGCTGAGATCCCACATTCCTAAGGGAAGGGGGAGGGAGTTCTTAGCATTCTGGTGGGAGGGGGGAGAGGGGAGAGAGGAGAGACCTGCGCAGACTCTGGCCCCGGGAAATAAGGCTGTTTCTGAGAGAGGAAGTCAGACACTGGAACATCATGTTTACAAAAAAAGAGACAAGAAATCCTGTGTTTCTTTTGATAGAGGACTCAGTGCAGCGTTTCTGTGAGTGCTTATGGCTGTATTTACACAGACCTTTCTGATAAAGCTTACTGAGTTTTTACCTTTCCTTCTCCTTTAAAATGAGAACGAATGAAGAAAATATTGCAGCAACAAAAAACGGGATTTTGATGAGAGGATTGATAATGATTCTCACGAAAGAAAACACGGGTTCTTGAGAGAATCAGGCAGGAGCTTGAGTAGATAATTAGGAAAACCAGTTTTGCGCTGCTTGGCGTTCAGTACGGCACAACGTTTAGAAAAATACAGATTTGGATATGAAGGGTTTGAGGAGTACTGAAACCTAGAACAGAGGCAGGTTTTTCCAGAAAGAGATGTAAAAGCAAATGAGGAAAATACTTACAAAGAAGGGAATAGGTAACATGAGAGCCAGGACTGCGTTATACAGCCCTTTGGTAATAAGCGCCAATAATGTCCTTTCTAGGCATGTTCACTAGTTAACCCACAATGCCCCGCCATATCTCTCTGTTTAGATCATTATCATTACTTTTTTTCCACTGACATGAATGCTGACTTTCTTTGGAGTGCTATGGTTAGCTGCAGTAGTGTAACTATACAGTTATAAAGTGTCGGACTGGGACCCCAGGGGCCCACCAGAAAACCTTAGACCCTAGGCCCACTCTCCAAACTATTTTTCCTCCTTTCCTCACCCAACCTCTTTATTCTCCCAGTCTCTTTTATTTACATGCTAGCACAGGGGTGGGCAAACTACACCCCCCCCCTGGCCTTTTAAAGGAACAGTAACACCAAAAAATGAAAGTGTATAAAAGTAACTAAAATATAATGTGCTGCTGCCCTGCACTGGTAAAAGTTGTGTGTTTACTTCAGAAAGTCTACTATAATTTATATAAATAAGCTGCTGTGTAGCCATGGGGGCAGCCATTCAAAGGAGAAAAGGCACAGGCACATAGCAGATAACAGATAAAACACTATTGTATTCTACAGAACTTATCTGTTATCTGCTATGTAACCTGTGCCTTTTCTCCTTTTTTCCAGCTTGAATGGCTGCCCCCATGGCTACACAGCAGCTTATTATATAAATTATAGCAGTGTTACTGTAGTAAACACACCAGTTTTACCAGTGCAGGGCAACAGTACATTATATATTTATTACTTTAAAGCTCTTTCATTTTTTGGTGTTACTGTTCCTTTAAATCCGGCCCGACACGGGCCCCTTAACAGAAATATGGGCTCTGATTGGTTGCACCCCATGCTTGCGCGTGACATCAGCGCGCACAGGGCACAACCATATAAAAGTATGCCGGGTGGAGACAGAAGTCGGAGGATGCCGAAGTAGCTGCCGGGAGCCGCACCACAGGTCCCTGGGGGGTGATGGAGGATGCTGGGGGGAGGATGCTGGAAAGGATGCTGGAAGAACTCTGGGGGGGAGGATGCTGGGAAGGATGCTGGGAAGGACGCTGGAGGGAGGATGCTGGGGAATGAAGCTTGAGGGTGCAGGGGGGGAGGAGCTGGAGGATGCTGGAGAGGGGAGCTGCAGGATGCTGGGGAGTGGAGCTGGAGGATGTTGGGGAGGATGCTGGAGTGGGGAGCTGCAGGATGCTGGGGGGGAGGTGGAGGATGCTGGAGTGGGGAGCTGCAGGATGCTGGGGAGTGGAGCAGGAGGATGCTGGAGTGGGGAGCTGCAGGATGCTGGGGGGGAGCTGGAGGATGTTGGGGAGGATGCTGGGGGGAGGAGCTGCAGGATGCTGGGGAGTGGAGCTGGAGGTTGCTGGGGGAGCTGAGAGGCCCCGTGATTTCTGTCGGCAGTCCTGGGCATAACGTTGGCCCGGCCCAGCTGTAAGTGAATGTGGCCCCTGAGCCAAAAAGTTTGCCCACCCCTTTGCTAGCATCTATCCTTTCATCTATTTCTCCTCTTTTTTTCCATTCCAAAATAGGGAATGACCCCTCTCCTACCTTTAAAATAGCTGCATGGCAATATGGCAGATGGATCATTCCCAAAATTGGGGGTAGTATGCCACAGAATGAAAAACAAAAGAGTTTCTTTAAAGCTGGATAGTGGAGGCATCCTCTTGCCTCTCTAGCAATGTAGAGATGTGCCTAGAAAAGAAGAGAACTGTGCAAGCGACTATATAAAGGTGTTGGTTTAACATAATGTTCCCCAACCAGTGGCTCGTGAGTAACATGTTGCTCCCCAACCCCTTGGATGTTGCTCCCAGTGGCCTCAAAGCAGGTGCTTATTTTTGAATTTCTGGTAAGGAGACAAGTTTTGGTTGCATAAAAACCAAGTATAATGCCAAACAGAGCCTCCTGTAGGCTGCCAGTCCACATAGGGGCTATTCAGTAGCCAATTATAGCTCTTACTGGCACCCCAAAGAACCATTTTCAAGCCTGTGTTGCTCCCCAACACTTTTTCCATTTGAATGTGGCTCACTGGTATAAAAGGTTGGCGATCCCTGGTTTAACAATCTTAGTAGCCTTAGTGAATAACAACCTAAAACAGTTATAGACAACCTCTGGAACACCACTTAGGCTGAGACCTAAAAGACACCATATGGGCAAAACTGCTAGAACATAAGAGAACTTGGTTCTAGACTTTAGTACGTTGTGAGAAAAAAAATTGCATTGGGTTGCTTTTTGAAGATGTCAAATTAAACATTAAAGTTAAAATGAATAATATTGCACCTATTGCCTATAGTACATGATTATGTAGTAAAATACTGTATAAGGTTTTACTTTAACTTTAGCTCTTATTTCCAAGGAAAGGATGCCATCTACAGGAGAGGAGAATTTTCAAGCTCCTACTTGGTCTTTATTTAGGGCCTGCAAATAATTCAACAGTAATTACATTTCATGTATACTTCTTCTGCAGATTTGCTATAGGAGATAACAACATTTGTATTGCTGCCAATGGAATGAATAAGGGGTAATTATATCTTAGTTGGGATCAAGTACAGATACTGTTTTATTATTACAGAGAAAAGGGAATCATTTAACCATTAAATAAACCCAATAGGGCTGTTCTGTCCCCAATAAGGGGTAATTATATCTTAGTTGGGATCAAGTACAGGTACTGTTTTATTATTACAGAGAAAAGGGAATCATTTAACCATTAAATAAACCCAATAGGGCTGTTCTGTCCCCAATAAGGGGTAATTATATCTTAGTTGGGATCAAGTACAGGTACTGTTTTATTATTACAGAGAAAAGGGAATCATTTAACCATTAAATAAACCCAATAGGGCTGTTCTGCCCCCAATAAGGGGTAATTATATCTTAGTTGGGATCAAGTACAGGTACTGTTTTATTATTACAGAGAAAAGGGAATCATTTAACCATTAAATAAACCCAATAGGGCTGTTCTGCCCCAATAAGGGGTAATTATATCTTAGTTGGGATCAAGTACAGGTACTGTTTTATTATTACAGAGAAAAGGGAATCATTTAACCATTAAATAAACCCAATAGGGCTGTTCTGCCCCCAATAAGGGGTAATTATATCTTAGTTGGGATCAAGTACAGGTACTATTTTATTATTACAGAGAAAAGGGAATCATTTAACCATGAAATAAACCCAATAGGACTGTTCTGCCACAATAAGGGGTAATTATATCTTAGTTGGGATCAAGTACAGGTACTGTTTTATTATTACAGAGAAAAGGGAATCATTTAACCATTAAATAAACCCAATAGGGCTGTTCTGCCCCCAATAAGGGGTAATTATATCTTAGTTGGGATCAAGTACAGGTACTGTTTTATTATTACAGAGAAAAGGGAATCATTTAACCATTAAATAAACCCAATAGGGCTGTTCTGCCACAATAAGGGGTAATTATATCTTAGTTGGGATCAAGTACAGGTACTGTTTTATTATTACAGAGAAAAGGGAAATTATTTTGTAACCCTATTTTGGCTACGGTTGTACTTTTAACACGCAATCACCTGCGTGTGGCGCTACAGGAGCCCTGAGCCCCCGCTTATTATGGGGGACAGGTGTAATATAAATGAATGGCGTGCCTCCACCCAGGGTAGGTATAGGTAGAACTATATGTATCCTCCCTGGGAAAACTCTATGAGGTCCTCCTTGGACCCGGACTCCCAGCAACTCCCGGTACCTTGCCCCTCCCTTGGGGTAGCTGCTTACCAGGCAGTTGAGGATCCTCAGTATATGAACCACCAAGACACTGGTTAAAATGGTGAACCAGATGAACTTGTTTATTGATGCAGGCAGAACACTTCAGAGGATGTCACACAGACGGCTCAAGTCACACACTCTCTCTTTGGGCTACCCCCGGTACTCCCGCCGGATGCTTCCACCTAGGAACTCACCCCGGTCCACACGTAGGGCCCCTTCACTGGGAACACTCCCAGGTGCTGACTTGGCTCCTCTTACTACACACTACAGGCCCTTAACTCCAGCCATGAGTGCTGGGGGGTCTTAACCCCTCTCTCTCCTGTCGGGGCTATCACTGCCCGTTCTCTCTAGCCTGCCTGTCACTCCTAGAGTGACCTGTTACAGTACCTCCTGTACTAGAACACAAGCCTGTTATACGCTTCTTTACAAGAAGCAGTCCCAGGACGAAGACCTGCACAAAATGGGTGTCAGCCCTTTTTATACTTTTAGCACAGCGACATCTAGTGGTGGCTGTTAACTTGCAGGGAAACTCCCTTTTCACACATAAACACCCAGGACCACCTTTAGGTGTCCAAATCTCATAAGGCCACCCTCATGGTGCCTGTCTAAAGGGGAACTAATCCTGGAGGGGCCCAATTCTTTGGGGTCCCTACATTCTCCCCCGGCTGAAACTCTGTCACCTCCTGGCTGACATCTCATACACACTCAAATACTTTACACAGTACTTTTACATCACGCTTCAACAGCCTCTCCTGAGGTCTGTCAAGGATACAATGGGTTACCTGGAAAAAATGTTAAACACAATAAACATTTCCCTTCAACCCCTTCAATCTTTGTGTAAGTCCCACACAAGAAAAATTTGAAAGGACACTTGTTGCCCTTAACCAAATTTAAAACTTATTGAACTGGAAAATCAAAGTCTCCACCTCTCCTTAAGGGAGTCCATGTCCCAAGGCAATCAGTACCCTGGGATACCTCCAACCAACGGGTTGGGCACTCTGGTCAGTCCACACTCCGACTGACAAACCCTCCTGGGTCTCCTTGCGGCCGGGCATCCTCCTCTGGCCAACACAGGATCTCCCTGCTCTCTGATGCAGCCGTCATCTTTGCTGGCAAAAGCTACCAGTAACTGTGCACACGCTTTCTCTCGCGCTGACTCACTCTGCTCCAAAATGGCCACTGCGACGTCACTCCTTTGGTCACGCCCAGGCCTCTTGGCGCACTTTCTCGCTGATCCAGTCGGTCGCTCCATGCAATTGGGCGGCACCGATACAAACGCTGGTTACACCCCTCTCTCACACGCTTCCTCTTGCGTGCCTTCCCTGTCCCTTTGGCGCCAACAGCCCTGCAACCTGATTGGCTAGGAGCCTTTCCTCACTCCTCTCGCGCCAAAATCCCTCTTGGATATGGATCAGGGTGGCCCAAACTTTAACACGGACGGAAGGAAGGGTGTAGCACTCACACAAGGCCTCAGTTCCCTTAGGGCCCTTTCTGCTTAATGATTCCTGCTCTCATCTCAGCAGTGCCTCCAAATGTAACCCTATTTTGGCTACGGTTGTACTTTTAACACGCAATCACCTGCGTGTGGCGCTACAGGAGCCCTGAGCCCCCGCTTATTATGGGGGACAGGTGTAATATAAATGAATGGCGTGCCTCCACCCAGGGTAGGTATAGGTAGAACTATATGTATCCTCCCTGGGAAAACTCTATGAGGTCCTCCTTGGACCCGGACTCCCAGCAACTCCCGGTACCTTGCCCCTCCCTTGGGGTAGCTGCTTACCAGGCAGTTGAGGATCCTCAGTATATGAACCACCAAGACACTGGTTAAAATGGTGAACCAGATGAACTTGTTTATTGATGCAGGCAGAACACTTCAGAGGATGTCACACAGACGGCTCAAGTCACACACTCTCTCTTTGGGCTACCCCCGGTACTCCCGCCGGATGCTTCCACCTAGGAACTCACCCCGGTCCACACGTAGGGCCCCTTCACTGGGAACACTCCCAGGTGCTGACTTGGCTCCTCTTACTACACACTACAGGCCCTTAACTCCAGCCATGAGTGCTGGGGGGTCTTAACCCCTCTCTCTCCTGTCGGGGCTATCACTGCCCGTTCTCTCTAGCCTGCCTGTCACTCCTAGAGTGACCTGTTACAGTACCTCCTGTACTAGAACACAAGCCTGTTATACGCTTCTTTACAAGAAGCAGTCCCAGGACGAAGACCTGCACAAAATGGGTGTCAGCCCTTTTTATACTTTTAGCACAGCGACATCTAGTGGTGGCTGTTAACTTGCAGGGAAACTCCCTTTTCACACATAAACACCCAGGACCACCTTTAGGTGTCCAAATCTCATAAGGCCACCCTCATGGTGCCTGTCTAAAGGGGAACTAATCCTGGAGGGGCCCAATTCTTTGGGGTCCCTACAATTTTATAAAATGAAAATGATTTGTTTATAATGGAGTCTATGGGAGATGCCCTTTCCGTAAATGCACAATGCATGTGTTTTCCTATGGTCTTAAGTGCCCCCTGTGAAAGGGTTGTTCAACCCCCAAAGGGGTCCCGACCCACAGGTTGAGAACCGTTGATATAAAGGGAACCCTGGAAGCAATACCTTCCCAATGCAGATGTTAATTCCAGGGCTCGCTTGCATCCATTCCATCAAAGCATTTTACTATTCTAAAGCAGAGTGATTATTTACCTATTCCATACAAATTAAACACACGTATTTGAAGACCAAATTTTAATTTGAGGATTTCATTAATAATTTTCGAACACATTCCAGATGTGTTAACGAGCCTGTAAACTGCTAAAGCAATTAGCCTTATTAAGGATTTAAATAGGGAATTTGTGATTTTTTAATATCTTATGACACTTTCAGTTCTTCAGCACGGATTCACTCATTCATAATTGTACGTACGAAGGCACGCCAGCTATTTCTCTCTCCCCGATGCACAATGTCAGTTTCCATCACATCTTTGCTTTTAGAGGGTTATAATGCTGTAGGGCAGTCGCACAAGGGAGGTTCCTTGGGTCAGGAGTCAGGCTGGGTAATGTCCTTGGTGCTTTCCAAATGATTGATCTTTAGAGGAAGCTTTTTTTATTATTACCTCCAACTGCCCTAGCAGGATGCACAATAACATGCCTGAGGCTTTATGACGATCATCTTATTTTCATCCTAAATTATGAAGCCAGTAAACAGAAGTATACAGTCCGGATAATCCAGAGTTCATTGTTAAAGCAGTCTCGTAAGGTCCCCTATACACGGGCCGATTCTAGCTGCCGATATGGGTCCCTTAGACCGACTCAGCAGCTTATCGGCCCGCGTATGGGCACTAACGACGGGCCTGCCCGTGAAATCGTCCAGATATTGATCGGACAGGTTAAAAAATTTAGTCGGATCGGGGACCGCATTGGCTCGTTGATGCAGTCCCTGAATTACCGGCATTCTAATTAGATCATTTGGCCCTAGCGCCAAATGGCCGAATCAGCTTAAATTTACCCGATATCGCCCACCTGTAGGATCTTAACGTGTATGGCCACCTTTAGACTCAAACTCAAATACAGAGACCATATCTTCTTCCAAATGTTTGATTAGTGGTCTATTGTAGCCCTACCTCCAAAGTGCCTTGGCCAATTAAACCGTGGTGACCAGCCTTGCCATATATGGGCAGCCTTGTGCCTTTATATGGGCACAGAACCCCTCAGTGACTGCTAATATCCTTATCATTTACAGTAGGGGGTACATTATCCCTTATAATACATGAGTGATACTCAGAGTTCCCTGTATAACTCAGCCTGCAGCCTTGTGCCTTTATATGGGGGCACAGAACCCCTCAGTGACTGCTAATATCCTTATCATTTACAGTAGGGGGTACATTATCCCTTATAATACACGAGTGATACTCAGAGTTCCCTGTATAACTCAGCCTGCAGCCTTGTGCCTTTATATGGGCACAGAACCCCTCAGTGACTGCTAATATCCTTATCATTTACAGTAGGGGGTACATTATCCCTTATAATACATGAGTGATACTCAGAGTTCCCTGTATAACTCAGCCTGCAGCCTTGTGCCTTTATATGGGCACAGAACCCCTCAGTGACTGCTAATATCCTTATCATTTACAGTAGGGGGTACATTATCCCTTATAATACATGAGTGATACTCAGAGTTCCCTGTATAACTCAGCCTGCAGCCTTGTGCCTTTATATGGGCACAGAACCCCTCAGTGACTGCTAATATCCTTATCATTTACAGTAGGGGGTACATTATCCCTTATAATACATGAGTGATACTCAGAGTTCCCTGTATAACTCAGCCTGCAGCCTTGTGCCTTTATATGGGCACAGAACCCCTCAGTGACTGCTAATATCCTTTTCATTTACAGTAGGGGGTACATTATCCCTTATAATACATGAGTGATACTCAGAGTTCCCTGTATAACTCAGCCTGCAGCCTTGTGCCTTTATATGGGCACAGAACCCCTCAGTGACTGCTAATATCCTTATCATTTACAGTAGGGGGTACATTATCCCTTATAATACACGAGTGATACTCAGAGTTCCCTGTATAACTCAGCCTGCAGCCTTGTGCCTTTATATGGGCACAGAACCCCTCAGTGACTGCTAATATCCTTATCATTTACAGTAGGGGGTACATTATCCCTTATAATACATGAGTGATACTCAGAGTTCCCTGTATAACTCAGCCTGCAGCCTTGTGCCTTTATATGGGCACAGAACCCCTCAGTGACTGCTAATATCCTTATCATTTACAGTAGGGGGTACATTATCCCTTATAATACATGAGTGATACTCAGAGTTCCCTGTATAACTCAGCCTGCAGCCTTGTGCCTTTATATGGGCACAGAACCCCTCAGTGACTGCTAATATCCTTATCATTTACAGTAGGGGGTACATTATCCCTTATAATACATGAGTGATACTCAGAGTTCCCTGTATAACTCAGCCTGCAGCCTTGTGCCTTTATATGGGCACAGAACCCCTCAGTGACTGCTAATATCCTTATCATTTACAGTAGGGGGTACATTATCCCTTATAATAAATGAGTGATACTCAGAGTTCCCTGTATAACTCAGCCTGCAGCCTTGTGCCTTTATATGGGCACAGAACCCCTCAGTGACTGCTAATATCCTTATCATTTACAGTAGGGGGTACATTTTGAAAATGTGATTTAAATGGAGTCTATGGGAGATTGCCTGTAATTAGGAACTTTCTGGATAAGGGGTTTCCGTATGAAGGGTCCAATACCTGTATTTTGAAAATGAAATAAGGGAATATCCTGTGCTGCTTTCTTCTCTGCATGAAATTGGTCTATTGCGCCCCTTTTTATGCATTGATCTTAGTATGTTTAGCAAGGTAGTTCCCTCAACAAGTCCATTTACGTTTGCCGCCCATTAAAAATAAGCTAGCAGCATCTGATGAGGGGGATAAGCCAGGCTCCCCGTGTATTTTTTTTATGGAGGGGGCAATAATCTGTTGTTACGCCACTGGGGTGAAGTAATCTCACTTAGAAGTGTTATATTTAACAGCCAATATGGTTTTGTTTTAAACTTTGCCCACTAGATGGCACCATAGATAAATGTTTTCATGCCCATAGTAATGTGCTTGATAAAGTCGTGGCTCCTTTTTATATTTCCTGTATAAAATAAATATAGGCATGGACTGTTTTATAGGGAAAACCGTTGTCCAGAAAGTTGTGAATTACTATGTCAATCAAATAATTAGACATTTTTTAGATTATTTCCCTTTTCTCTGTAATAATAAAACAGTACCTGTACTTGATCCCAACTAAGATATAATTACCCCTTATTGGGGGCAGAACAGCCCTATTGGGTTTATTTAATGGTTAAATGATTCCCTTTTCTCTGTAATAATAAAACAGTACCTGTACTTGATCCCAACTAAGATATAATTACCCCTTATTGGGGCAGAACAGCCCTATTGGGTTTATTTAATGGTTAAATGATTCCCTTTTCTCTGTAATAATAAAACAGTACCTGTACTTGATCCCAACTAAGATATAATTACCCCTTATTGGGGCAGAACAGCCCTATTGGGTTTATTTCATGGTTAAATGATTCCCTTTTCTCTGTAATAATAAAACAGTACCTGTACTTGATCCCAACTAAGATATAATTACCCCTTATTGGGGGCAGAACAGCCCTATTGGGTTTATTTCATGGTTAAATGATTCCGTTTTCTCTGTAATAATAAAACAGTACCTGTACTTGATCCCAACTAAGATATAATTACCCCTTATTGGGGCAGAACAGTCCTATTGGGTTTATTTAATGGTTAAATGATTCCCTTTTCTCTGTAATAATAAAACAGTACCTGTACTTGATCCCAACTAAGATATAATTACCCCTTATTGGGGGCAGAACAGCCCTATTGGGTTTATTTAATGGTTAAATGATTCCCTTTTCTCTGTAATAATAAAACAGTACCTGTACTTGATCCCAACTAAGATATAATTACCCCTTATTGGGGGCAGAACAGCCCTATTGGGTTTATTTCATGGTTAAATGATTCCCTTTTTTCCGGATAAGGGATCCCATACCTGTAATAAGCCCAGAATCCCTCTATGCTGACTCATAATTTCACCTCTTGTACAGAACCCAACAACATTTCTAGAAGTTTTATGACTTGCCTAAACTACCTCCAGTCCTGCCTCTTTATACCCAGACAAGTCAGAGATGGCAAAATAAGTCACTGGCGTTCTTCATTGCGCCTAGCTAGCTACCAGGGAAAAGGGGTGTGTCCTAATCAATGTGGGGGCGTGGTCTGTCATGATGTCAGATAATACTCATATTGAATAAGGCCCTTTCCCATGGCAAAAATGCTCACTAAAGGGAAATTATAAACACAATAGGGTGATGGCCTAGAGCTCTCTCTTTTCTAAGCCATTTATATGGATAAAGATGGACAAATAATTACTTCCAGGTCTAATAGTTCTGGCTGTGATTTGTTTTGCCCAGTTAGTAATTTATGAGTTCTGAACATTTTAAAAATCACTCTTCCCTAATCAATATGTGACAATAACTGTCAGTATCTAACTGGGAACCATATCGGAAAAATGCAGAATTTCTCATTATGCTCACAGGGGGGAGAGAGAGTTGCACTGATCCTCTGCCTGATCTGGAAATATATGGGTATAATTAAAAAATGTAAACACATCAATCATACAGCATTCCCGGAGTTATGAATGATGTATAAATAATTATTTTGCTAAATGTGTTAATAACAAAGAAGGATAACCAGAGGATCGAGTGCAAAAAATGCTTTATATAAGACAAATGTTGCAAATAAAACTACTTTGGAATTAATCTAGCATGTGTGTATAGGTATAGGTGTTACTGGGCTACAGGCTAAAGGCTGCTCAATTAAAGGGCAAGTACAGAAAGGCAACTTATTGTTATTAGTATATAGGTTGCTTTGCTAACACACGTGGATCCAGCAACATCTGGGAACATAGTTTTCCTTCATATTTATAATGTTTCCATCTCTAGATTATCAAATGGCGCTATACTACTCAGCATCTAGTATCAAGAATGAATGGTTTGCATCACCTATGCACCTCGGAATGAGGCAGCAGGGGGGCACCTACATACCCACACCCACACCTCACTAATACTGTGCTTACTAAGGCAGTCAGAGTGCAGAGACTTGTGGCTATTTATATGCAGCCAAATGAAGTGTGCAAAGTGCAAACAAAGGAAGATTGACACTTTTATTTGTACTTTACACACTGGATTTGGCTTAGCAAATGAGCCCTCATTGACCAGTCTAGAGAGTGTAATGGAGGAATTCAATGGAAGGTTTTAAAGCCCTGTAGATTGTGATGTAGGTTGCTTTTGCTATCTCAGCCCAATATACTTGCTAAATTACAATCCCTTCCCAGAGGCTATTATCCCCCCACTGCTACTATAGGCACCATCTCTCCCTACTATACCTGCTATCCCACAGCCCCAGTCCCTTCCCAGAGGCTATTATCCCACTGCTACTATAGGCACCATCTCTCCCTACTATACCTGATATCCCACAGCCCCAGTCCCTTCCCAGAGGCTATTATCCCCCCACTGCTACTATAGGCACCATCTCTCCCTACTATACCTGCTATCCCACAGCCCCAGTCCCTTCCCAGAGGCTATTATCCCCCCCACTGCTACTATAGGCACCATCTCTCCCTACTATACCTGCTATCCCACAGCCCCAGTCCCTTCCCAGAGGCTATTATCCCCCCACTGCTACTATAGGCACCATCTCTCCCTACTATACCTGCTATCCCACAGCCCCAGTCCCTTCCCAGAGGCTATTATCCCCCCACTGTTACTATAGGCACCATCTCTCCCTACTATACCTGCTATCCCACAGCCCCAGTCCCTTCCCAGAGGCTATTATCCCCCCACTGCTACTATAGGCACCATCTCTCCCTACTATACCTGCTATCCCACAGCCCCAGTCCCTTCCCAGAGGCTATTATCCCCCCACTGCTACTATAGGCACCATCTCTCCCTACTATACCTGCTATCCCACAGCCCCAGTCCCTTCCCAGAGGCTATTATCCCCCCACTGCTACTATAGGCACCATCTCTCCCTACTATACCTGCTATCCCACAGCCCCAGTCCCTTCCCAGAGGCTATTATCCCACTGCTACTATAGGCACCATCTCTCCCTACTATACCTGCTATCCCACAGCCCCAGTCCCTTCCCAGAGGCTATTATCCCCCCACTGCTACTATAGGCACCATCTCTCCCTACTATACCTGCTATCCCACAGCCCCAGTCCCTTCCCAGAGGCTATTATCCCCCCACTGCTACTATAGGCACCATCTCTCCCTACTATACCTGCTATCCCACAGCCCCAGTCCCTTCCCAGAGGCTATTATTCCCCCACTGCTACTATAGGCACCATCTCTCCCTACCTGCTATCCCACAGCCCCAGTCCCTTCCCAGAGGCTATTATCCCCCCACTGCTACTATAGGCACCATCTCTCCCTACTATACCTGCTATCCCACAGCCCCAGTCCCTTCCCAGAGGCTATTATCCCACTGCTACTATAGGCACCATCTCTCCCTACTATACCTGCTATCCCACAGCCCCAGTCCCTTCCCAGAGGCTATTATCCCCCCACTGCTACTATAGGCACCATCTCTCCCTACTATACCTGCTATCCCACAGCCCCAGTCCCTTCCCAGAGGCTATTATCCCCCCACTGCTACTATAGGCACCATCTCTCCCTACTATACCTGCTATCCCACAGCCCCAGTCCCTTCCCAGAGGCTATTATCCCCCCACTGCTACTATAGGCACCATCTCTCCCTACTATCCCTGATATACCATAGTCTAATATCTACTTAAGGTGTCTAAGCTCGTTTATTGCTTTTCCAGGACTCCAAACTAGGTAAACATTAACCTGGTTCAGTGTCAGAGGTAGGTGTTCTCTCCCCCATGTCAGACTGTGCCCCCTGTATATGTGCCCTTTAAAAATTCCCTGTTAATACTTCTATATTTAATCAGAATTCTAATCATTTCAGTGAGTGTTAGACATTCGCAGGCTTCTAGCTGCCCACACCCGCCTTTAGCTGAATGTTCTAGACTAATCCCTGATGTTTTTTACATGATCTGGTAACTTTATTATAAAGTGTATGCGTCAGGGTCTCACTGTGTATAAAGAGCCTTCCCAGCACTGAGAAAGCCTAATGTTATTTTATCAGAATAAAGATATTATAAACCAGGGCAGAGTTTTGCATGTTTTACTTTTTTAGATTTCGAGGTTTCCGTTCCTTCGTTGATCTCATGACTTTGTAATTTCCTCTCTACTGACACGCCATTCATCATTTTACGGACTGTATTCGTTCGCTCCCAGCTTCTCGGATCTCATTTGATAGACATAAGATTGGACGCGCAAAGGCCAGTTCCTCGACTTCTTCGGAGGCGTGTTGGCATATTAGAGATGTTCAGAAATATATTTCTGAATATGGGTAGAATATGTCAAACAAAAGCAAAGCAAAAGAAAATCTCTCCTTAGACAATGTATAAACCAGCTGTCCCTTAGCCAACCAATAATGCCTTGGATGCTCTTAAAGGGGATCTGTCACCCTTAGAAATAATTCCAAATCCTTTGGAATCGGGTCAGTAGAGCAAAATAAACTTTACTTACACTATTTCAATTATTGAATTTATTTTCCCTTCAGTCTTGGAATTAGTAGTCACAGCCAGCAGGGAGGCGCCATTTTGTGGGCACTGTTATTAAGGCAAAGCTTTGTATCAACCCAAAATCTTATGCATTTGCCATCTACTGTAGGTGATGTATAGGAAGTGCTGAATGGAAAGTGAAAGTCGTTGTTATTAAAAATCTGAGCTGTCAATCATATATTGCCTGACCCGCCTCTATGCCGCAGGCATAGAGGCGGGGCAGGCAATATATGATTGACAGCTCAGATTTTTAAATACATTTATAACAGGTATAGATGATTTCATTTAGGTGTATTGCTTAATTATGTAATGATTCTGAGTGATGTATTGTAAACAAATACAATGGAAGGCACTCGAGTAAAAGGAATGGCTCTTTATTTGGTAGGTAGCAGCAGTTAACACACCTACTCTTTTCAAGCAGCAAACTGGAAAATGAGGTTCAATGTTGATAAGTGCAAAGTTATGCACTTTGGTAGAAATAATATAAACGCACACTATCTACTGAATGGGAGTGTGTTGGGGGGATCCTTAATGGAGAAGGATCTAGGGGTTTTTGTGGATAACAAGTTGTCTAATTCCAGGCAGTGTCATTCTGTGGCTACTAAAGCAAATAAAGTGCTGTCTTGTATAAAAAGGGCATTGACTCAAGGGATGAGAACATAATTTTGCCGCTTTATAGGTCCCTGGTAAGGCCTCACCTTGAGTATGGGGGGCAGTTTTGGGCTCCAGTCCTTAAGAAGGATATTAATGAGCTGGAGAGAGTGCAGAGACTGCAACTAAACTGGTAAAGGGGATGGAAGGGTTAAACTATGAGGTTAGACTGTCAGGGTTGGGGTTGTTTTCTCTGGAAAAGAGGCGCTTGCGAGGGGACATGATTACTCTGTACAAGTACATTAGAGGGGATTATAGGCAGATAGGGGGGTTCTTTTTTCCCATAAAAACAATCAGCGCACCAGAGGCCCCCCCTTTAGATTAGAGGAATGGAGCTTCCATTTGAAGCAGCGTAGGGGGTTCCTCACGGGGAGGGCAGTGAGGTTGGGGAATGCCCTTCCTAGTGATGGGGTAATGGCAGATTCTGTTAGTGCCTATAAGAGGGGCTTGGATGGGTTCTTGAACAAGCACAGTACCCAAGGCTATTGTGATACTAATACCTACAGTTAGTATTAGTGTTTGTATATATAGTTTATGTATGTGAGTGTATAGATTGGTAGGTGTGGGTTGTGTGTGCTGGGTTTACTTGGAAGGGATGAACTTGATGGACTCTAGTCTTTTTTAACCCTATGTAACTATGTAACTATATGACCATGTACATATAAAATAGATTAAATCCTCTGAAGTATCTATGAATGATCAAATGCTAACAGTGCTACCAAAGAGACTAAGAGAGAGAAAATAAAAAAAAACACTGGCAATCGAGTTATTGAGAAATCTGTTATGTGAACAGTATATAATCAATTTTGGAAACATAGCAAGCCGGGACATATACTTGACAAGGCTGAGACATGACTGATATTTCAAGATCCCTCTGTTTTGATAGATTTATGCAACATCACACCTTTTTCATTGACAAGGAAATTGTTTGTAACTTAATTTTGTTATAAATGACAGCAGTTATATATTATCTACAGTACATATTAAAAATGCACAGTATATATTAAATCCGTCTCTGTCACCCCAAGTAATAAAGCCTTCCCCATTCCAGATGAAAAAAATATTACACATATTATTCTTCCATGTCCTGGAATCTATAGATGAATGTAAGAATGTCATGGGCGACTTAAGTTTCAAACATCCTACATTCCCACAGGCAGAAGGAAAATTAGCCAAATAGTTGATAGATAGTGATGGGCGAAATGTTTTGCCAGGCATGGATTTACGGCGAATCTCCGCGTTTCGCCATTGGCGGATTGTTTCGTGAAATGGATGAAAAAATTTGCCGTGGAAAAATTCGCCTCGCGACAAAAGAATAGCCGCGGGCGACAAAAGAATAGCGGCAGGCGACAAAAGAATAGCCACGGGCGACAAAAGAATAGCCACGGGCGACAAAAGAATAGCAACGGGCGACAAAAGAATAGCGGCGGGTGACAAAAGAATAGCTGCGCGACAAAAGAATAGCCTTGGGCAACAAAAGAATAGCCACGGGCGACAAAAGAATAGCAACGGGCGACAAAAGAATAGCGGCGGGTGACAAAAGAATAGCTGCGCGACAAAAGAATAGCCTTGGGCAACAAAAGAATAGCCCCGGGCGACAAAAGAATAGCCGTGGGCGACAAAAGAATAGTGGCGGGTGACAAAAGAATAGCTGCGCGACAAAAGAATAGCCTTGGGCAACAAAAGAATAGCCCCGGGCGACAAAAGAATAGCCGCGGGCAACAAAAGAATAGCCGCGGGCAACAAAAGAATAGCCCCGGGCGACAAAAGAATAGCCGCGGGCGACAAAAGAATTGCCGTTTCGCGAATCTTTTGAAAGATTTGCTAATTTTTCGGCGAAGCTAAACCGGACAAATTCGCTGATCACTATTCATAGAACTAGGACTGTGGCAGAATGGGATTGTTTTTGCTAGTTGCCGGTGCATCCCAAGTCCATGGTATTTCACTCAAAAAATCTGTTTAATTTGTAGATATGAAATATGCTTTCTCTTTACCGTTCCCATTTCTGACATACCCTCTGCCCACTCACGTATAAATCCCTGCTCCTCGCCCACTCTCCTACCTCGGAGTCGCCATGCAGCGGGGATTTACATGTAAAATGGAGGAAGCAATGGTCCAATGTAATGTTACACCCCTGGACACGAGATAGGAACAACACTCCAAAACTAGGAGGGATGAAATAAAGGTGTGTGTCAGAGACAATGTGTGCTGTACGGCTGCTAATGACCTGACTAAAAGAAATTTGCACCACAACTTAGTCCAGTTTACCAAGAGGGCCACTAATCAGTTATTAAACTCAAATTTTTAAAGAAAGGTGTATGGCCACCTTAAGCCTGTATTCTTGGTGAAATGTATGCTGAATAAGGGTCTGTGTGTGTGTATGCTGTTTGCAGATTTAAATGTATCCAATTATGTATCAGAGGAAAAATGGCCACCGGGTGAAAGCTGCTATTTGCTTTAGGAATGGGAGGGGATATATGCAGTACAAATGATGCCATTTGGGTGGGGGAGACGTGCCCAACTGATATACATTGTAGGCAAATGTAGGCTTTACATGTCCTTAAAGCACTGATGACCCTTTTAATGTTTCTGGGTAGCTATTTGATCTACTTTATATGCCATATTATTTGTGTCTGGCAACACGGGGCGTGATAAGATCCAAAGAGGCCAGAGGTAGAGGGGTTAAGTTAGGGATGCACAAATCCAGGATTCATCCTTTTTTAGCAGGATTTGGATCTACGTGCCTGGTCATGCCAAGCGCACAGTTCTCTTTATCCCCTCTGTAAGGATATAGGGTGTGTTTACTAAGAATGGAGATAAATATCACCGCTAGCAACCAATTAGGTCTTTGCCTTGATTTCTAACTTGTAGGTGACTGTTCAAATCTTATTGCTGATTGGTTGCTATGGGCAACATCACCGGAGATATTTATCTCCAATCTTAGTAAACACGCCCCTAAGTTCAGTATTCAACCCAAGGATTCAGGGTTCGGCCAGATCCTAAAATAGTGCAGTCGGTGCATCCATAGGTTAAATAGCATTTTTTTTCTTCATTGAGTTAATATGAAAATCTGTATTTGCACCTTTGTTTTCACTTTCAAATCAGTTTTGTCATCATAAAAAATATCCATTAAATGCTTTGAATGAAGAAACAATAACAAGGATCAGGAATGATTCTTCCTTTGCATTAAAGGAGACATATCCTATAAAAATTAAGAATGTACCAGTGAATTATACTCCTCTAGATATAGAAGGATTGTGCTTAAAAATGTTGTGTTTAGAACTGATTTTTTGTGAAATTCCACCAAAACCCCACTAGTCCCGCCCATCTGTTCCACTTCCTGCTGGCTGAATTCTCTGGATGAGCTGGGGAGCCGGCGGCCCTCCGTACACTGCACTGTAGGATAGGAACCAATCAGCAGCTAGGCTGACCTGATAGGGAACTGAAGCCTGTCTTTGCTTGTGTGAGTGCAGGGCTGTGATTGGCTCTCCCCCTCCTACTGTGCTTCTGGCAGGGACCGTTAGGACACACTCACCCTTCATTTGAAATGGAGAACTGATAGGATCTATAGGGAGCTCCAATAAAGGGGCCATTGTTACAGAAAGGATTAATTTTTAGCCCAAAGGGAAACCAGCACCGTATATTATTCCTATTGCCTACAGGATTAGGGGTTTTCCATTTATCCAATATGTCCCCTTAAGGGGTGGGATTGTGCTGGGCTAGAGCCCCAGTTTTAATGCTCAGTAATATGGAAGGTTCATGGCTATACAGCAGGCAAAATCAGATTGTTTGGGTCTAAATATGTTTTGTTTTTGTACATTATTTTCCTTTAGTGATCTCCTCCAACCCCCGTAAGCCTCTTCCCTGCTTCCTTTTATGCCCCTTCTCTCTTGTCTCGTCCCTTTGGTTGCAGTAAATGACTCCGCTGCCCTTTTATATTTCATTATTTTAAGACATTAATGCTCCTGTTGCTAATTAGGTCCTTTTTGTGTTTGTATACTTTTCATCATTGACGTCTTTTGACGGAAAAGTTATTTGTTGGAAAAACCTGTGATCTACAGTTTCCCTGCTTGCGAGAGCAATGCCAGCCTAATTAGAGCCTGATTATTTTTATTAGGGGAAAAAAAAGAGAGAGAGAAAGCTTGTGTCATTGTGTGGGATAATGTGAGTTTTAGAAGTAGGCACAAAAGGATACAGTCAGGTAGGATAAGGGAGGTGTGATGGACAGTAAAGGTCCTGCTCTTATGGCTTATGTTCTCTCCAAATGCTCTGGGCTCATTGCCAGTAGACTGGAGGACCAAAACCACCAGAGGAGGATGGAGTTTGTTGCGGCTACCAATAGAAAGCTTTAAACTGGATGTCAATAACCATGCCACCTATGTCAACAACCAGCTGAAGAAGATGTCTTTTCTGTATATATTGTTATCTAAATGGGAAATAACCCCTCCGGTTTTCCATAGTAGGAGATCCAAATCTAATTCTAGACAAAAGGAATCTCCAATAAGAATCCTGCCTACAGACATATAAAGGGTGTATTGGGTGCTCTTATACATCCTTGTGTATATTGCCTTCCTTTTATTTGTAATAATAAAACAGTACTGGGTTTATTTAATGGTTAAATGATTCCCTTTTCTCTGTATAATAAAACAGTACCTGTACTTGATCCCAACTAAGATATAATTACCCCTTATTGGGGGCAGAACAGCCCTATTGGGTTTATTTAATGGTTAAATGATTCCCTTTTCTCTGTAATAATAAAACAGTACCTGTACTTGATCCCAACTAAGATATAATTACCCCTTATTGGGGGGCAGAACAGTCTTATTGGGTTTATTTAATGGTTAAATGATTCCCTTTTCTCTGTATAATAAAACAGTACCTGTACTTGATCCCAACTAAGATATAATTACCCCTTATTGGGGCAGAACAGCCCTATTGGGTTTATTTCATGGTTAAATGATTCCCTTTTCTCTGTAATAATAAAACAGTACCTGTACTTGATCCCAACTAAGATATAATTACCCCTTATTGGGGGCAGAACAGTCTTATTGGGTTTATTTAATGGTTAAATGATTCCCTTTTCTCTGTAATAATAAAACAGTACCTGTACTTGATCCCAACTAAGATATAATTACCCCTTATTGGGGGCAGAACAGCCCTATTGGGTTTATTTAATGGTTAAATGATTCCCTTTTCTCTGTAATAATAAAACAGTACCTGTACTTGATCCCAACTAAGATATAATTACCCCTTATTGGGGGCAGAACAGCCCTATTGGGTTTATTTAATGGTTAAATGATTCCCTTTTCTCTGTAATAATAAAACAGTACCTGTACTTGATCCCAACTAAGATATAATTACCCCTTATTGGGGCAGAACAGCCCTATTGGGTTTATTTAATGGTTAAATGATTCCCTTTTCTCTGTAATAATAAAACAGTACCTGTACTTGATCCCAACTAAGATATAATTACCCCTTATTGGGGGCAGAACAGCCCTATTGGGTTTATTTAATGGTTAAATGATTCCCTTTTCTCTGTAATAATAAAACAGTACCTGTACTTGATCCCAACTAAGATATAATTACCCCTTATTGGAGGCAAAACAAGCCTATTGGGTTTATTCAATTTTTAAATGATCTTTAGTAGTAACCCAAATTATGGAAAGATCCCTTATCTGGAAAACCCAAAATCCCAAGCATTCTGGATAACAGGTCCCTTACCTGTACATTGTTTGAGAAGCTGCTTTCCCCTATGCTACCACTGTTTTTTCCATAGAAAAAAGGGCTCCCGCACAGCAGCTGGACAGCACTTATTTAGACAGGGGGACTCAGATTTAATTTGATTGATTTGGAAAGAGAGAGGTATTTTTCTGCTTTTTTTTTTGTACAAAAAATGCATTTTTTCCTAAACAACATGCCTGGCATGTTTAAACACTTAAACAAATGAATTGCATAGACCCATAGAAAAAGAGGTTGTCACTTTCTTATTAAGCCCCCCCAAGACTTGTGATTATTTATTTCCATGGAACGCCAATCAAGACAACCAAATACACTGTGGAATAACTTGTTTAAAGCGGCAAGTAGTGATAGGTGAAATGTTTCGCCAGGCATGGATTCGCGGCGAATTTCCGCGTTTCCCCATTGGTGGATTGTTTTGCGAAACGGATGAAAAAAATTTGCCAGGGAAAAGAATAGCGTCAAAAGAATAGCCGCGGGCAACAAAAGATTAGCCGCGGGCAACAAAAGATTAGCCGCGGGCGACAAAAGAATAGCCGCAGGTGACAAAAGAATAGCCGCAGGCGACAAAAGAATAGCCGCGCTCGACAAAATAATAGTCGCAGGTGACATTTTCGCCATTTCATTAATTTTTCGCCTTTTCTTTTGAAAGATTCGCAAATTTTTCAGTGAAGCTAAACGGGACAGATTCACTCATCATTAGCGGCAAGTAACTGGAAATGATTAGCATCAGTTTCTTGTTGTTGTTATGTATATGACAAAAATCATTCAATAAACTGTTTCAAAAAAAGAAAGAAAGAAAAGAAATAGAATAGAATATAAAAGAAAGTCCATACAGGTATATATTAGCCAGTAAAACAGCTTCAAGTAGTGATGGGCAAAATGTTTCACCATGCATGGATTCGCCGTGGAAAAATTAGCCACGCCTCCAAAAATTGTGGTGGGCGTCAATAGAATAGCTGTGGAACAAAAGAATAGCTGCGGGCGACAAAAGAATAGCTGCGGGCGACAAATGAATAGCCACGCGACAAAAGAATAGCCATGAGCAACAAAAGAATAGCCGCGGGTGACAAAAGAATAGTCGTGGGCGACAAAAGAATAGCCACGCGACAAAAGAATAGCCGCGGGCGACAAAAGAATAGTTGTGGGCGACAAAAGAATACCCACGCAACAAAAGAATAGCCGCGGGTGACAAAAGAATAGCCACACGACAAAAGAATAGCCATGGGCGACAAAAGAATAGCCGCGGGTGACAAAAGAATAGCCGCGGGTGACAAAAGAATAGCCGCGGGTGACAAAAGAATAGCCGCGGGCGACAAAAGAATAGCCGCGGGTGACAAAAGAATAGCCCCACGACAAAAGAATAGCCGTGGGCGACAAAAGAATAGTCACGGGCGACAAAAGAATAGATGCGCAACAAAGTAATAGTTCGCTCATCACTAGTTTCAAGTTGTTATGTATGGTTCTGTAATATTTACAGTATGAACAAGGTAAATGTTTCACTTTACATTTCCCAACAAGAACGAGTCAGAAGTTGATGAAAGACTTTGGGTTCTACAGCAGTATGTAAATAGAAAACTTTGCATACTAACATTTTATTAGAATTATGAGGGAAAAAAGAATAAAAGAAGAAAGAGCTGTCTGTATTGATGACCTTCAGGAGAACATTAGCTCAAGAGACATTCACCTCTGCTATAGACTGTTATTATTTCTGATAGTATGTTAGATGGAAATGTACATTCAGCTGAAAGAATAATAGCATTGCCATAGGAACAGAGGGAAAGTCCATGAATACTGCAAATATTTGCTCATAAATCATGTGTATTATGACTACAGAACCATTCTGACCCAATCTACATAATGTAAGAATGCATCCAACACCTTGATGACTTATAGAAAATATTCAGAATACAAGAAAACACGCTGGTTGAACAAATGACATGAACATTTCATGTCCAACAAAGCAGTGGGATATGGGCGCAAAGTAAATAGTCTGTATTATGTAGAGATGGTAATGTACTAACAGGCAAATGGGCTTCTCAAGAGCAGAGGCCTGAGCATTGGCACCTATTTACAAGTAGGGTGGTGTGATAGATATTATCCCTTCTTGGAAAAGATATTCTTTCCTGTATCAGTGCTAAAATGCTTTCTCTCTCAGTCAGAGGCATGAGTTAAGGCAGTTGGCATAGTTCAGTATCCTCACCATAAAAGAGATTCATAGTAAGTTGGGTTGAAAAAAGACATACGTCCATCAAGTTCAACCTTAATGCTTATATATAACCTGCCTAACTGCTATGTGATCCAGAGGAAGGCAAAAACCCCATCTGAAGCCTCTCTAATTTGCCCCAGAGGGGAAAAAATTCCTTCCTGACTCCAAGATGGCAATCGGCCCAGTCCCTGGGGCAACGTGTACTAAGAGCTATCTCCCATAACCCTGTATTCCCTCACTTGTACTGAGAGCTATCCCCCCTACCCCTGTATTCCCTCACTTGTACTGAGAGCTATCTCCCCTACCCCTGTATTCCCTCACTTGTACTGAGAGCTATCTCCCCTACCCCTGTATTCCCTCACTTGTACTGAGAGCTATCTCCCCTACCCCTGTATTCCCTCACTTGTACTGAGAGCTATCTCCCCTACCCCTGTATTCCCTCACTTGTACTGAGAGCTATCCCCCCTACCCCTGTATTCCCTCACTTGTACTGAGAGCTATCTCCCCTACCCCTGTATTCCCTCACTTGTACTGAGAGCTATCCCCCCTACCCCTGTATTCCCTCACTTGTACTGAGAGCTATCTCCCATAACCCTGTATTCCCTCACTTGTACTGAGAGCTATCTCCCCTACCCCTGTATTCCCTCACTTGTACTGAGAGCTATCCCCCCTACCCCTGTATTCCCTCACTTGTACTGAGAGCTATCTCCCCTACCCCTGTATTCCCTCACTTGTACTGAGAGCTATCTCCCCTACCCCTGTATTCCGTCACTTGTACTGAGAGCTATCTCCCATAACCCCTGTATTCCCTCACTTGTACTGAGAGCTATCTCCCCTACCCCTGTATTCCCTCACTTGTACTGAGAGCTATCTCCCCTACCCCTGTATTCCCTCACTTGTACTAAGAGCTATCTCCCCTACCCCTGTATTCCCTCACTTGTACTGAGAGCTATCTCCCCTACCCCTGTATTCCCTCAGTTGTACTGAGAGCTATCTCCCATAACCCCTGTATTCCCTCACTTGTACTGAGAGCTATCCCCCCTACCCCTGTATTCCCTCACTTGTACTGAGAGCTATCTCCCATAACCCTGTATTCCCCCACTTGTACTGAGAGCTATCTCCCCTACCCCTGTATTCCCTCACTTGTACTGAGAGCTATCTCCCATACCCCTGTATTCCCTCACTTGTACTGAGAGCTATCCCCCCCTACCCCTGTATTCCCTCACTTGTACTGAGAGCTATCCCCCTACCCCTGTATTCCCTCACTTGTACTGAGAGCTATCCCCCTACCCCTGTATCCCTCACTTGTACTGAGAGCTATCCCCCCTACCCCTGTATTCCCTCACTTGTACTGAGAGCTATCTCCCCTACCCCTGTATTCCCTCACTTGTACTGAGAGCTATCTCCCCTGCCCCTGTATTCCCCCACTTGTACTGAGAGCTATCTCCCCTACCCCTGTATTCCCCCACTTGTACTGAGAGCTATCCCCCCTACCCCTGTATTCCCTCACTTGTACTGAGAGCTATCCCCCCTACCCCTGTATTCCCTCACTTGTACTGAGAGCTATCTCCCATACCCCTGTATTCCCTCACTTGTACTGAGAGCTATCTCCCCTACCCCTGTATTCCCTCACTTGTACTGAGAGCTATCCCCCCTACCCCTGTATTCCCTCACTTGTACTGAGAGCTATCTCCCCTACCCCTGTATTCCCACACTTGTACTGAGAGCTATCTCCCCTACCCCTGTATTCCCTCACTTGTACTGAGAGATATCTCCCCTACCCCTGTATTCCCTCACTTGTACTGAGGGCTATCCCCCTACCCCTGTATTCCCTCACTTGTACTGAGAGCTATCTCCCCTACCCCTGTATTCCCTCACTTGTACTGAGAGCTATCTCCCCTACCCCTGTATTCCCTCACTTGTACTGAGAGATATCCCCCCTACCCCTGTATTCCCTCACTTGTACTGAGAGCTATCTCCCCTACCCCTGTATTCCCTCACTTGTACTGAGAGCTATCTCCCCTACCCCTGTATTCCCTCACTTGTACTGAGAGCTATCTCCCCTACCCCTGTATTCCCTCACTTGTACTGAGAGCTATCTCCCCTACCCCTGTATTCCCTCACTTCTACTGAGAGCTATCTCCCCTATCCCTGTATTCCCTCACTTGTACTGAGAGCTATCTCCCCTACCCCTGTATTCCCCCACTTGTACTGAGAGCTATCTCCCCTACCCCTGTATTCCCCCACTTGTACTGAGAGCTATCTCCCCTACCCCTGTATTCCCTCACTTGTACTGAGAGCTATCTCCCCTACCCCTGTATTCCCTCACTTGTACTGAGAGCTATCTCCCCTACCCCTGTATTCCCTCACTTGTACTGAGAGCTATCTCCCCTACCCCTGTATTCCCTCACTTGTACTGAGAGCTATCTCCCCTACCCCTGTATTCCCTCACTTGTACTGAGAGCTATCTCCCCTACCCCTGTATTCCCCCACTTGTACTGAGAGCTATCTCCCCTACCCCTGTATTCCCTCACTTGTACTGAGAGCTATCCCCCCTACCCCTGTATTCCCTCACTTGTACTGAGAGCTATCCCCCCTACCCCTGTATTCCCTCACTTGTACTGAGAGCTATCTCCCCTACCCCTGTATTCCCCCACTTGTACTGAGAGCTATCTCCCCTACCCCTGTATTCCCTCACTTGTACTGAGAGCTATCTCCCCTACCCCTGTATTCCCTCACTTGTACTGAGAGCTATCTCCCCTACCCCTGTATTCCCTCACTTGTACTGAGAGCTATCTCCCCTACCCCTGTATTCCCCCACTTGTACTGAGAGCTATCTCCCCTACCCCTGTATTCCCTCACTTGTACTGAGAGCTATCCCCCCTACCCCTGTATTCCCTCACTTGTACTGAGAGCTATCCCCCCTACCCCTGTATTCCCTCACTTGTACTGAGGGCTATCCCTCCTACCCCTGTATTCCCTCACTTGTACTGAGAGCTATCCCTCCTACCCCTGTATTCCCTCACTTGTACTGAGAGCTATCTCCCATACCCCTGTATTCTCTCACTTGTACTGAGAGATATCCCCCCTACCCCTGTATTCCCTCACTTGTACTGAGGGCTATCCCTCCTACCCCTGTATTCCCTCACTTGTACTGAGAGCTATCCCTCCTACCCCTGTATTCCCTCACTTGTACTGAGAGCTATCTCCCATACCCCTGTATTCTCTCACTTGTACTGAGAGCTATCCCCCCTACCCCTGTATTCCCCCACTTGTACTGAGAGATATCCCCCCTACCCCTGTATTCCCCCACTTGTACTGAGAGCTATCTCCCCTACCCCTGTATTCCCTCACTTGTACTGAGAGCTATCTCCCCTACCCCTGTATTCCCTCACTTGTACTGAGAGCTATCTCCCCTACCCCTGTATTCCCTCACTTGTACTGAGAGCTATCTCCCCTACCCCTGTATTCCCCCACTTGTACTGAGAGCTATCTCCCCTACCCCTGTATTCCCCCACTTGTACTGAGAGCTATCTCCCCTACCCCTGTATTCCCCCACTTGTACTGAGAGCTATCTCCCCTACCCCTGTATTCCCCCACTTGTACTGAGAGCTATCTCCCCTACCCCTGTATTCCCCCACTTGTACTGAGAGCTATCTCCCCTACCCCTGTATTCCCTCACTTGTACTGAGAGCTATCTCCCCTACCCCTGTATTCCCTCACTTGTACTGAGAGCTATCTCCCCTACCCCTGTATTCCCTCACTTGTACTGAGAGCTATCTCCCCTACCCCTGTATTCCCTCACTTGTACTGAGAGCTATCTCCCCTACCCCTGTATTCCCCCACTTGTACTGAGAGCTATCTCCCCCTACCCCTGTATTCCCTCACTTGTACTGAGAGCTATCCCCCCTACCCCTGTATTCCCTCACTTGTACTGAGAGCTATCCCCCCTACCCCTGTATTCCCTCACTTGTACTGAGGGCTATCCCTCCTACCCCTGTATTCCCTCACTTGTACTGAGAGCTATCCCTCCTACCCCTGTATTCCCTCACTTGTACTGAGAGCTATCTCCCATACCCCTGTATTCTCTCACTTGTACTGAGAGATATCCCCCCTACCCCTGTATTCCCTCACTTGTACTGAGAGATATCCCCCCTACCCCTGTATTCCCCCACTTGTACTGAGAGATATCCCCCCTACCCCTGTATTCCCCCACTTGTACTGAGAGCTATCTCCCCTACCCCTGTATTCCCCCACTTGTACTGAGAGCTATCTCCCCTACCCCTGTATTCCCTCACTTGTACTGAGAGCTATCCCCCCTACCCCTGTATTCCCTCACTTGTACTGAGAGCTATCCCCCCTACCCCTGTATTCCCTCACTTGTACTGAGAGCTATCCCCCCTACCCCTGTATTCCCTCACTTGTACTGAGAGCTATCTCCCCTACCCCTGTATTCCCCCACTTGTACTGAGAGCTATCTCCCATACCCCTGTATTCCCCCACTTGTACTGAGAGCTATCTCCCATACCCCTGTATTCCCTCACTTGTACTGAGAGCTATCCCCCCTACCCCTGTATTCCCCCACTTGTACTGAGAGCTATCTCCCCTACCCCTGTATTCCCCCACTTGTACTGAGAGCTATCTCCCCTACCCCTGTATTCCCCCACTTGTACTGAGAGCTATCTCCCATACCCCTGTATTCCCTCACTTGTACTGAGAGCTATCCCCCCTACCCCTGTATTCCCCCACTTGTACTGAGAGCTATCTCCCCTACCCCTGTATTCCCTCACTTGTACTGAGAGCTATCTCCCATACCCCTGTATTCCCCCACTTGTACTGAGAGCTATCTCCCCTACCCCTGTATTCCCCCACTTGTACTGAGAGCTATCTCCCCTACCCCTGTATTCCCCCACTTGTACTGAGAGCTATCTCCCCTACCCCTGTATTCCCCCACTTGTACTGAGAGCTATCTCCCCTACCCCTGTATTCCCCCACTTGTACTGAGAGCTATCTCCCATACCCCTGTATTCCCTCACTTGTACTGAGAGCTATCTCCCATACCCCTGTATTCCCCCACTTGTACTGAGAGCTATCTCCCCTACCCCTGTATTCCCCCACTTGTACTGAGAGCTATCCCCCATACCCCTGTATTCCCTCACTTGTACTGAGAGCTATCCCCCCTACCCCTGTATTCCCCCACTTGTACTGAGAGCTATCTCCCATACCCCTGTATTCCCTCACTTGCTAAATACCCACCCAGCCCCTTAAAGCTATATAATGTATCAGCCAGTACGACTGATTCGGGGAGGGAATCCCACAACCTCACAGCTCTCACAGTAACAAATCCTTTCCCAATATTTAAACGGAACCTCCCTTCTTCTAAACGGAGTGGGTGCCCTTGTGTCTGTTGGAAGGACCTACTGGTAAATAAAGCATTAGAGAGGTTATTATATGATCCCCTTATATATTTATATATAGTTATCATGTCACCCCTTAAGCGCCCCTTCCCCAGTATAAACAGACCCAACTTGGCCAGTCTTTCCCCATAACTGAGACTTTCCATACCCTTTACCAGCTTAGTTGCCCTTCTCTGGACCCTCTCTAACTCAATAATGTCCCGTTTGAGCACTGGAGACCAAAACTGAACAGCATATTCTAGATGGGGCCTTACCAGCGCTCTGTAAAGGGGAAGAATAACCCCCTCCTCCCGTGAATCTATACCCCATTTAATACAGCTCAGAACCTTGTTTGCCCTTGCAGCTGCTGCCTGGCATTGCTTGCTACAGCCAAGTTTATTATCTACAAGGACTCCAAGCTCCTTCTCCATTATGGATTTGCCTAGTGCAGTCCCATTAAGGGTATAAGTGGGGGCATATTGTTACATCCCAGGTGCATGACCTTACATATATCCACATTAAATCCCATCTGCCACTTAGCCACCCAGATTGCCAGTTGGCCAAGATCCTGCTGCAAGGTGTCACATCCTGGGTAGAACTGACTGACCTGCAGAGTTTTGTGCCATCTGCAAACACTGATACATTACTCATAATACCCTCCCCCAAGTCATTTATGAACAAGTTAAACAAAAGTGGACCCAGTACAGAACCCTGAGGGACCTATGTTGACTGACGGCCTATAAAAGGCTCAGTTTGGCTTTATACTGGGTTTTATGCAATCAGCACTTTCCTCCAAGCCATAAATACAAAAATGAGCACTTCTTAAGGCCGCTGGGATCAACATCCAATGGGTTGGGGAGCAACATTTGGGTCCTGGTTTAAGATCACTGCTTTTGGGTCACCATTAAAGTGTTGGAAGTCTCTATGGTTGGTTTTGCCCATCTTTATATTATGTATGTGTTCTAATCGTCTTCCCAACATATTATTTATTACATGGGCAGTCCAAAAGATAGACAACGTAAATAAGATGTATGTACCTGTATTTGCTATGTAACCACAAGTCCCATTTTTGGAAATATATTTGGAAGGAGTGGTTGTTTTGGCTTACTCGTAATAGCCCCTATTATTTCTAAAGTCAGCCCTGCTTATTACTTCAATATGTAATATATATATATATACTGTATATATATATATATATATATATATTTTTTTTTTTTTTTAGAAGGAAGAACCAGAAGATAGAGGAGCACTGACAAACACAACTGCTGAGCTTCCAAGGCTTTTTAAACTGCCCTAAAGTGTCCGACTGCATAGAAAAACAGATGGTATAATAAGTAACATAATGATAATTTCCCTTTAGACGTAAGCCAGAGCTGTATGTTTTCCTAACAGAGGATTATTCCTCGCAAATTAAATTGGACTGTAGTATAATGATGAATTGTGTTTCAAACAATGAAACAGAAAATTACTTTCCCTTTATTTCGTCATAAGGCTTATCACTAATTTATTGTTTGAAGAACTTATTGTGGCCCATGTATCGAGCTCATGAGATGAAGTATTGTCTATAGCAATCATCACTTATGCTTAATTATCTCATATAATTTGGTGCATGGGTGAGCGGTTTGGAACATGTCTCTCTGCAAAAAAAACGAAATAAATAAACGGATTAGTCATGGAGTTATTTCCTAAACTGAGATAAAGCAATGGTACCTCACTATACTTCATGAGGGGTCATTTACAATGCTCCACACATTTGTTGTACAGGTATGGGATCCCTTATCTGGAAACTCATTATCCAGAAAGTTCTGAATTATGGAAAGGCCGTCTCCCATAGACTCCATTTAAAGGTTTATTTAATGGTTAAATGATTCCCTTTTCTCTGTAATAATAAAACAGTACCTGTACTTGATCCCAACTAAGATACAGTATAATTACCCCTTATTGGGGCAGAACAGCCCTATTGGGTTTATTTCATGGTTAAATGATTCCCTTTTCTCTGTAATAATAAAACAGTACCTGTACTTGATCCCAACTAAGATATAATTACCCCGTATTGGGGCAGAACAGCCCTATTGGGTTTATTTAATGGTTAAATGATTCCCTTTTCTCTGTAATAATAAAACAGTACCTGTACTTGATCCCAACTAAGATATAATTACCCCTTATTGGGGCAGAACAGCCCTATTGGGTTTATTTCATGGTTAAATGATTCCCTTTTCTCTGTAATAATAAAACAGTACCTGTACTTGATCCCAACTAAGATATAATTACCCCTTATTGGGGGCAGAACAGCCCTATTGGGTTTATTTCATGGCTAAATGATTCCCTTTTCTCTGTAATAATAAAACAGTACCTGTACTTGATCCCAACTAAGATATAATTACCCCTTATTGGGGGCAGAACAGCCCTATTGGGTTTATTTAATGGTTAAATGATTCCCTTTTCTCTGTAATAATAAAACAGTACCTGTACTTGATCCCAACTAAGATATAATTACCCCTTATTGGGGCAGAACAGCCCTATTGGGTTTATTTAATGGTTAAATGATTCCCTTTTCTCTGTAATAATAAAACAGTACCTGTACTTGATCCCAACTAAGATATAATTACCCCTTATTGGGGGCAGAACAGCCCTATTGGGTTTATTTAATGGTTAAATGATTCCCTTTTCTCTGTAATAATAAAACAGTACCTGTAATTGATCCCAACTAAGATATAATTACCCCTTATTGGGGCAGAACAGCCCTATTGGGTTTATTCAATATTTAAATGATGTTTAGTAGACTTCAGTTATGGAGATCCAAATTACAGAAAGATCCTTTATCTGGAAAACCCCAAGTCCCGAGCATTCTGGATAATAGGTCCCATACCTGTACTGGTTTGTGCCTTGACTGGTATTTTACCAGCTAGGCCAGTGACATACTGGACAGGTAGCACCTGGTGGGCCTGAGGGACCTTACCACAGCCACAATCATACCCACCATCCTCACTACCTAAAAGGTTATTCAGAACAAGGCACAGTATCCCCGGTGAGCCCCATGGTTGCCTCTGCCCCACAGAAGTTACCTGACCGATGCACCACCTGTACGGCACATGTGGCTATTGCTACACTGTTTCAAAAGTCAGAACTACTAGTGCAGAGAATAGCCAAGGGACAGACAGACACTGATAGATGCCATATTTGTATAAAAAAATTATGATAATAATTGTGCTTGATGGTAGATACTATTATTCTTAATAATTAAATTAAATTCTAAGATTAGTGGACACCATTTCTATAAAAATCATTGTTCCCAGTAGTTGATATCATTTTTCAAAATGATTGGGCCCAACAGCCGATAACATTAATATTGGATATCACTTGTTCCTAAAGGTAGATGCGACGCTTGAAAACTTATTATGCCTAATGGTGGGTAACATGTATGTAAAAATGACTATGAATAAGAACCCTAGGTACGAAACGCGTAAGGCTTTATAGCATTATGTGTAACTTTAAATAAACTATAGTGATTTTACTACAATACTTGAGCTACAGAAAGACTTTATTTTGTGATCCGGAGTGCCTGCCTGTTTTTTCATTTTCCTATACAGGTATGGGATCCCTTATCCAGAAACCTATTATCCAGAAAGCTCCGAATTACGGAAAGCCTGTCTCCCATAGATTCCATTTTATTCAAATTATTCAGAATTTTAAAACTGATTTCCTTTTTCTCTGCAGTAATAAAATGTTAGTTGGGGGTCCAGGTGCTCATGCTCCAGACCTTCAGCTTAGGGAGCCAATACAGGTATAGGACCCGTTATCCAGAATTCTTGGGACCAAGGGTATTCCAGATAAGGGGTCTTTCTGTAATGTGGATCTCCATACCTTAAGTCTACTAAAAAAATCAATAAAATATTAATTAAACCCAATAAGATTGTTTTGCCCCCAATAAGGATTATTTATATGTTAGTTGGGATCAAGTACAGGTACTGTTTTATTATTACAGAGAAAAGGGAATCATTTAACCATTAAATAAACCCAATAGGGCTGTTCTGCCCCCAATAAGGGGTAATTATATCTTAGTTGGGATCAAGTACATGTACTGTTTTATTATTACAGAGAAAAGGGAATCATTTAACCATTAAATAAACCCAATAGGACTGTTCTGCCCCCAATAAGGGGTAATTATATCTTAGTTGGGATCAAGTACAGGTACTGTTTTATTATTACAGAGAAAAGGGAATCATTTAACCATTAAATAAACCCAATAGGGCTGTTCTGCCCCCAATAAGGGGTAATTATATCTTAGTTGGGATCAAGTACAGGTACTGTTTTATTATTACAGAGAAAAGGGAAATCATGTAAAATTAAAATGATTTGCTTATAATGGAGTCTATGGGAAATGGCCTTTCCGTAATTCAGAACTTTTTGGATAATGGATTTCCGGATAAGGGGTCCGATACCTGTATCTGCAGAGATGCCATTATTATTAGTGAGCCTTATTTGCTGTTTTTTCCCCCAAAAGCACAACACAAGCTGCTACTTGTTTGTTATTGAGCCATCGTTGTCCTGATAAGACGGAGAGGGAGAAGTTTAATGCTTCACACACTGCTGCCATTTCTCGTTAAACTGGGAATGTTCCCATTGACTACAATCTCCGGCAATTTGTACCCAGCACTCGCACATTTGCTGTTATGTATTTCTCATTTTGAACAATCATCTCCAGGAAGATGTTTCTGCCTCCGGCCATAAGATAATTCTACATTGGGCGAATAGAGAATTCTCTGTGCATTGAAAAAAATGTGGAAAATAGCGACTCCATTTATTATTTTCCGAATCTAGAACATCACAGAGTTTAATTGTGTTACTCTATGGAAATGATAAAAAGGAAAGTAAACATTCGGAAAACCCACTTCCTGAGCAGGGATTAAAGGGAAAGTCAACATAATACTTTCAAGCAAGTTTTGCAATATGATTTTTAATGCAATATTATGGTTTGGCACAGATACCTAAACCTGGCCCCCTTTCCCCTGCTGATCTGTCTGACTGCTTTGAGATTCAGTGTAACAGTTGCCCGTAGTGATGAGCGAATTGCGGCAATTTTGAAGCAACCACGTCTATTTTGCCGCAAAATAGACACGGTTGCAGCAAACAATTGTGACAAGCAAGGATTTTTCATTGTTTTGCGACTTTGCCCATTTTGACATGGCTGAGTCAAAATTTGGCAAGCCCTTTTTTTGGCGTGCAGCAAATGATTCCCTTTTCTCTGTAATAATAAAACAGTACCTGTACTTGATCCCAACTAAGATATAATTACCCCTTATTGGGGGCAGAACAGCCCTATTGGGTTTATTTAATGGTTAAATGATTCCCTTTTCTCTGTAATAATAAAACAGTACCTGTACTTGATCCCAACTAATATATAATTAATCCTTATTGGGGGCGGAACAGCCCTATTGGGTTTATTTCATGGTTAAATGATTCCCTTTTCTCTGTAATAATAAAACAGTATCTGTACTTGATCCCAACTAAGATATAATTACCCCTTATTGGGGCAGAACAGCCCTATTGGGTTTATTTCATGGTTAAATGATTCCCTTTTCTCTGTAATAATAAAACAGTACCTGTACTTGATCCCAACTAAGATATAATTACCCCTTATTGGGGGCAGAACAGCCCTATTGGGTTTATTTCATGGTTAAATGATTCCCTTTTCTCTGTAATAATAAACAGTACCTGTACTTGATCCCAACTAAGATATAATTACCCCTTATTGGGGCAGAACAGCCCTATTGGGTTTATTTAATGGTTAAATGATTCCCTTTTCTCTGTAATAATAAAACAGTACCTGTACTTGATCCCAACTAAGATATAATTACCCCTTATTGGGGGCAGAACAGCCCTATTGGGTTTATTTCATGGTTAAATGATTCCCTTTTCTCTGTAATAATAAAACAGTACCTGTACTTGATCCCAACTAAGATATAATTACCCCTTATTGGGGGCAGAACAGTCCTATTGGGTTTATTTCATGGTTAAATGATTCCCTTTTCTCTGTAATAATAAAACAGTACCTGTACTTGATCCCAACTAAGATATAATTACCCCTTATTGGGGGCAGAACAGCCCTATTGGGTTTATTTCATGGTTAAATGATTCCCTTTTCTCTGTAATAATAAAACAGTACATGTACTTGATCCCAACTAAGATATAATTACCCCTTATTTGGGGCAAAACAAGCCTATTGGGATTATTCAATATATAAATGATTTTTAGCAGACTTAAGTTATGGAGATCCAAATTATGGAAAGATCCCTTATCTGGAAAACCCCAGGCCACGAGCATTCTGGATAACAGGTGCAATACCTGTACCATCACAATAGGTAAAGGTGAACAATTTTGCACAATTTCCCTACTTAATGACTATGTCAGAGCCACAGCTTGGTACCTATTTACAGAGCCAACTTTAGAACCAAGATTTAATTTCTTAAATTGTTGGCAGTGAATTTACATTCTGCCTAATCAGTTCTAGGAATCATCTATACTGTTAGCGGAAATACATGTATTTTTAATCTAAGATGTGAAAACATCTTACGTGTATGATTTAGACCCAAAGCCCTCATTTAATCGCACTGTAAAACCACTAAAAATGGAACTGAGTAATGAGTATGTGCTGAATACTGAGTTACCATTATGCACAGTATGTAGGGGAGAGCTGAGGATACAGCAGGTCAAGTTTATTAATACGAGTAAATTGGCCACGGTACTGACCTTTATTTCTTCAGTGACTGGATGAACTCTTCATTATTATTATTATTGAAGTGCAATAACGTGAGATTAGCAATGTATGACAAGCATAATCCCAAGCAGCAGAGACATACCTCATGTTCAGATATACAGGATTGCTGCAAGAGCTGTCATAGGTACAGTATGGGATCTCTGATCCAGAATGCTCAGGCCCTGTAGTTTTACGGATAAGGGATCTTTGGTCTAGACCCGCTCTGTCCTGTCCTGTCTGGTCCCGTCTGGTCTACACCTGCTCCGACCTCTCCTGTCTGGTCCCGTCTGGTCTACACCCGCTCCGTCCTGTCCTTTCTGGTCCCGTCTGGTCTACACCCGCTCCGTCCTGTCCTTTCTGGTCCCGTCTGGTCTACACCCGCTCCGTCCTGTCCTTTCTGGTCCCGTCTGGTCTACACCCGCTCTGTCCTGTCCTTTCTGGTCCCATCTGGTCTACACCCGCTCCGTCCTGTCCTTTCTGGTCCCGTCTGGTCTACACCCACTCCGTCCTGTCCTTTCTGGTCCCGTCTGGTCTACACCCTCTCCGTCCTGTCCTTTCTGGTCCCGTCTGGTCTACACCCGCTCCGTCTTGTCCTTTCTGGTCCCATCTGGTCTACACCCGCTCCGTCCTGTCCTTTCTGGTCACGTCTGGTCTACACCCGCTCCGTCATGTCCTTTCTGGTCCCGTCTGGTCTACACCCGCTCTGTCCTGTCCTTTCTGGTCCCGTCTGGTCTACACCCGCTCCGTCCTGTCCTTTCTGGTCCCGTCTGGTCTACACCTGCTCCAACCTGTCCTGTCTGGTCCCATCTGGGCTACACCCGCTCCGTCCTGTCCTTTCTGGTCCCGTCTGGTCTACACCCGCTCCGTCCTGTCCTGTCTGGTCCCATCTGGGCTACACCCGCTCCGTCCTGTCCTTTCTGGTCCCATCTGGTCGAAACCCGCTCCATCCTGTCCTGTACGGTCCCGTCTGGTCTACACCCGCTCCGTCCTGTCCTTTCTGGTCTAATCTGGTCTACACCCGCTCCGTCCTGTCCTGTACGGTCCCGTCTGGTCTACACCTGCTCCATCCTGTCCTGTACGGTCCTGTCTGGTCTACACTCGCTCCGTCCTGTCCTTTCTGGTCCCGTCTGGTCTATGCCTGTTCTGTCTTGTCTGGTCTATGCCTGTTCTGTCCTGTCTACTCCCGCTCCATCCTGCAACAGCCCCTGCCCAAAGGACTCACCTTCCCATCTCCTACTCGTAACACCCACAGCCACCCTTCATAAACACAATGCTGCTATCTATCCCGGAAGCTCTTGTACGACCTGTGCCTGTGGTACTAATGGTGCATTATTTGGGGCATTGAACACAAACACAAAATTGATACATTCTTTAAACTTGTGATTCCGCTTTCTGTACTAAAGGCATTTCTACCTACAAAGGCCCAAATGGATAGGTAATTTGAATGCACAATCCTCAGTATGAAAAATCATACAAACCTTCAAAGCAAACCACACTTAAGCTCTCTTTGAAGCCCATACTTAAGACTGAACTTTTAACCCATCCAGAACACTCACATTTATTTTTTCCCCTAATACTTGCATTAAAATATGGTGTTATAGCTAGGCTAGAAAAAATATAAATTGCGAAAAAGGTCCAGTCCTCAAAAGGATACAATTTCCTTCTTACTTGTGTTTGAAAAATGAAATAGAAAGGGCAGTCTATTGAACTGAAGGAAAATAAATGATATATCGACCAAGAACGCTTTTGTAAAGCACCACAATTAATGTTTAAAACTGACTATTTAGGACATCCTAGCTAATCTAGACACCTAGACATCCCAATCTTAATTACAAACCCAAGAGGATTCTCCAATGACATTTTATTTAGACGGTTTATTTAGTGTTACACAGAACAAAGACTGTTCATCATTCATATGACTCCTGTCCACTGGAGCTTACAGTCTACACCATTCAAGCACATTATGGTTAATTACTTCAGCAACCAATTAATCTTTCCGGATGTTTTTGGAGTGTGAGGAGCAAGGACATATTAAGGCTCATTATACAAACACAATTGCAGATGCAGTTGTTGAACAAATTGGCTCCATTAATCAAAGGTATTTGAGTCCAAACACACTCCTTGCACTTTTGTATAGTTGCCCTATAGAAGTGCAGTTTGATGCATCAGGCCCAGTTACAGTGGATATAACTATGTGGTCAGCTGCAATGATTCTGGAATCTGGGGTAAACTGTATTATGAGTAAAAACATGGCAAATTGCATACAAAATTGCACTTTGCACACTGCACATTTGGTCCTAAACGATCCCTATAACTTCAAAGTGCACCAATCAGAATTAAAAACAGGGCCTCAGCAGTAATATTTAATGCTCCACCATATTGCCAGATATCTATGTTGGAGCTAGATGCTGATATCTATGTTGGAGGTAGAGCTGGTCAGTTGGGCAAAACATAGGGGTCGGAACTGGGGGGGGCAGGGGAGTTCCATCTGCCCCAAAGAATTCCCCCCATCCCAGGTTTTGGAAGTTGCGGCTAAACTGCCGCCATCTCGTAGAGATGGAGTCGGAGGGACGGGCGGCACAGGTGAATGGGCAAGAGAGGGACAACATGGGTAGACTTCAGGGGGCTCTCTTTGGCCTCTTCTGCTCACCGCAAACCCTGCCCCCCCCCAGCCAAAAACATCATCTGCTTGATATCTATGTTGGAGCTAGATGATGATACCTATGTTGGAGCTAGAGCTGGTCAGTTGGGCAAAACACAGGTGTCGGAACTGGGGGGGGGGGCAGGGGAGTTCTATCTCCCCCACAGAATTCCCCCCCTCCCAGGTTTTGGAAGTTGTGGCTAAATTGCTGCCGTCTTGTAGAGATGGAGTCGGAGGGATGGGAGGCACAGGTGGATGGGCAAGAGAGGGACAACATGGGTAGGCTTCAGGGGGCTCTCTTTGGCCTCTTCTGCTCACCGCAAACCCTGCCCCCCCCCAGCCAAAAACATCATCTGCTTGATATCTATGTTGGAGCTAGATGATGATACCTATGTTGGAACTAGAGCTGGTCAGTTGGGCAAAACACAGGTGTCGGAACTGGGGGGGGGGGGGGGCAGGGGAGTTCTATCTCCCCCACAGAATTTCCCCCCTCCCAGGTTTTGGAAGTTGTGACTAAATTGCTGCTGTCTTGTAGAGATGGAGTTGGAGGGATGGGAGGTGCAGGTGGATGGGCAAGAGAGGGACAACATGGGTAGGCTTCAGGGGGCTCTCTTTGGCCTCTTCTGCTCACCGCAAACCCTGCCCCCCCCCCAGCCAAAAACATCATCTGCTTGATATCTATGTTGGAGCTAGATGAAGATACCTATGTTGGAACTAGAGCTGGTCAGTTGGGCAAAACACAGGTGTCGGAACTGGGGGGGGGGGGGGGGGGCAGGGGAGTTCTATCTCCCCCACAGAATTTCCCCCCTCCCAGGTTTTGGAAGTTGTGACTAAATTGCTGCTGTCTTGTAGAGATGGAGTCGGAGGGATGGGAGGTGCAGGTGGATGGGCAAGAGAGGGACAACATGGGTAGGCTTCAGGGGGCTCTCTTTGGCCTCTTCTGCTCACCGCAAACCCTGCCCCCCCCCAGCCAAAAACATCATCTGCTTGATATCTATGTTGGAGCTAGATGATGATACCTATGTTGGAACTAGAGCTGGTCAGTTGGGCAAAACACAGGTGTCGGAACTGGGGGGGGGGGGGCAGGGGAGTTCTATCTCCCCCACAGAATTTCCCCCCTCCCAGGTTTTGGAAGTTGTGACTAAATTGCTGCTGTCTTGTAGAGATGGAGTCGGAGGGATGGGAGGTGCAGGTGGATGGGCAAGAGAGGGACAACATGGGTAGGCTTCAGGGGGCTCTCTTTGGCCTCTTCTGCTCACCGCAAACCCTGGCCCCCCAGCCAAAAACATCATCTGCTTGATATCTATGTTGGAGCTAGATGATGATACCTATGTTGGAGCTAGAGCTGGTCAGTTGGGCAAAACACAGGTGTCGGAATCGGGGGGGGGGGCAGGGGAGTTCCATCTCCCCCACAGAATTCCCCCCCTCCCAGGCTTTGGAAGTTGTGGCTAAATTGCCGCCGTCTTGTAGAGATGGAGTCGGAGGGATGGGAGGCGCAGGTGGATGGGTGAGAGAGGGACAACACGGGTGGGCTTCAGGGGGGCTCTCTTTGACCAAAAACATATATATATGTAGGGATCCCCAGATTTGGGCCCCTTAGGTTGGGTTCCCCTTTAGACAGGCACCAGAGGGTGGCCTCATAGGATTTGGTCAACTAAAGGTGGTCCTAGCTGTTTATGTGTGAAAAGGGAGTTTCCCTGCAGTTTAGGCAGCAGCCACTGGGTGATGTGTTGGGATATAAAAGGGGATGACTCCCATGTTCAGCAGGTTTTAGTCCTGGGACCTCCCCCCTGTTAAGAGGTGTTTAACAGGCTTGTGCTCTAATTAGGAGAGTATGGTTATAGGTCACTCTTGGAATGGCAGGCAGGATATTAAGATGGGCATAGATCGCCCCACCAGGAGTAAAAGGGGTTAACACCCCCCAGCACTCATGCCTGGAGTTCAGGGCATGTAGTGGCTAGTTAGGTGAACATACCGGGAGATTCCTAATCAAGGGTACTTAGGCGTGAGTACCAGGGCGAGTCCTTGTGGAGGGTCAGCCTGGCGTGAGTACCGGGAAGAGCCCTAAGAGAGGGTCTTCTGGCAACAGTACCGGGGGAGCTCCTAGATAGGATCACTTGGTAGGAGTATCGTGAGTAGCTCTTTGAGAGAGGTTCTCTAAGAGAGTAGTTAAAGGAGAAGTGTCACCGTAACTGTTCCTGTATTGTACCCTGGAAGTCCAGCCTGCACTTAATAAAGCTAGTTCATCTGGTTCATCATCATAACCGGTGTCTTGGCTGTTCATACAGAGGATCCTCAACTGCCTGGTAAGCAGCTACCCAAAGGGAGGGGCAAGGTACCGGGAGTTGCAGGGAGTCCCTGTCCAAGGAGGACATTACAGAGTTTCCCAGGGAGGGGAGGCACGCCAAGTTACAGCAATAATATACCTGCCCCCCATTATGTGGGGACACAGGGCTCCTTTTAGCGCCAAAAGCAACTAAATGCATATTAGGAGTAGCAGCACCATTCTAAAGTGGGCTACATATATATATATATCCAGACTCCCTTACTTCATGGTGCACCCTTCAGTGCAAGCTGTTACTATTTAGTGCTACTGCCATGTTTGCCATGATAGCCTCAGAGTTTCTAATAGGAGGAAACCAGAGGATTAAAGAAAAGCAAATTAATTGCTGTCTCCAAAGCCGAATAGTATGGGAAAGTGGGTATTGATACATACATCGAATATGTAATAGTATCTGTAAAGGAGCAATGGAATGGAATAGTATCAGCAAAGGAGCATGGAATGGACCTGTCAGAATGAAGTCATTGAGGCTCCTCTTAGTTAGTAAGCAGCCACTTGGCAGTTGGCGGTTTACAGTTAATAAGATCAGTAGGACCTTTTTACTGATGTTGGTCTGAGAGATGGTTCGGGTGAATATAATTCAAGGAGAAGCCTCAAGAAAGAGGAGAAAACAAAAAGATGCCAAAAAGCAACCCAAGGTGGAGGGGCATAGTCCCAGGCACAAACTGAAGAAGAGTTCCTCTTGGGGCCAGAGGTTTTCAGCTTATCCTCCTGAAGGCCTAGGAATATCTGACCCCAGTCATCCTGGTCCCTCTACCTCTAGTGCCAATTTCTCTCCCCTTCCAATATCTGTTATTCACCAAACTTTTCAACCCTCTGAGCCAAGAACACCAGCTGCAACCATAACTAATCATCAGAATGATAATTTCATGCATCCAGTGAAAAGATATGTGATCCAGCTGCCATTGTACCAGACTGCTCAGGTCATGATTACAGGGAATAGATTTACAGCCCAGCCAACACCTGGTCACCCAGCTTTAGTGACAGGCTACCCAAATCTTATCACTGGTCAAAATGGGCCATATTGTGAAGAAGGACAGGCAATAAATGAAGTTCATATGAGGCATTTCCATCCAGACTGCACACCCCAACCCAGCAAGAGCAGATGCAATGGTCATGCCAATATTAACTCTTCTGTGTCTTCAAACTGCAAACCTAGTTACACCGTAATGACCTCCCAACCTTCCATGCAACAAATAAATCTGATCCCTATGTTTGAGGCCCACGCTATGTCTCCGTATTATCAGAAGTTCCAGTCAAGGTCTCCTATGCCTTCTACTTCAGTTCCAAATGATTATCAGGTTCTTCCTTTAACAAATTCCGGCATCCAACCTATGCCTAACTCTGAAGGTGCATCTTCTGATTTAATAGAAGCTCCTACTGTAGGTTCTGCTCAATACATTTCTCCAGATTTGCCTGAAAATGATTTTGCTGAATTGTTATCGGACTTTATAAGTCAATTGCCTGATGAACTTTTGGAATATGCACCTCAAGAACCTTCTGAAGATTCTCCTAAAGATGTTAATGGTCAGTTGCCTGAAGCTACTTCTGCAGATTCACCTAAAGATCTTTCAGATCTTTCCTCTCGGGGCCAGAGGTTTCCAGCTTATCCTCCTGAAGACCTAGGAATATCTTATTTCTCTCGCCTTCCAAGATCTGCTATTCACCAAACTTTTCAACCCCTGGAGCCAAGAACACCAGCTGCAACCATAACTAATCGGCAGAATGATAATTTCATGCCATTGTACCAGACTGCTCAAGTCATGAATACAGGGAATAGCTCTAGCTCTCAAGGTGTATCTTCTGATTTGGTGAAATATCCTCCTGTAGATTCTGCTCAATACTTTTCTGCAGGTTTGCCTGAAAATGATTTTGCTGAATTGTTATCAGACTTTATAAGTCAATTGCCTGATGAACTTTTGGAATATGCACCTCAAGAACATTCTGAAGATTCTCCTAAACATGTTAATGATCAGTTGCCTGAAGCTACTGCTGCAGATTCACCTCAAGATCTTTCAGAAAGTTTTTCCGACCTGCTTGCAGACTTTTTTGGTTTTCCTAAAGACCATTTTGTAGACGTTTGTCCAACTATGTCTGATTCAACCAGCGATGATTTTACTGATAACCTTGAAGAATTCTGTATGAACCTGACCAATAATGATGAATTTCTGGAAGAGAATTAGTGGCAAGAAAGCATTCTGTAATTTAGATTAGCTTTTTTGCTTCTTCAATATCATTGACATCCAAGAACTTTTTCATATGTCAAATAATACAACTATATCATTTAATTTTGTTTCCTTTTATTTCCTTTATATAACTATTCTAATCCAGCCTATCCTGTATTATTTATTTTCTTAAGTTTTAGCCAACACCACCATTAATGTAGCTTCAATGTTTCGGGATTCCCAGCAAAAATAATTGGGTGGGGGGGTCAACATGTATCCAGGGGTCCCCTTACCCAACTCACCCACCCTGTGCCACAACCCAACTTATTGGAGCTATCTCTAAATCGCTGAATCCAATGAATCCTATATTTGTAATCCTGTTATTAACTATGGGGAACCCTGACTAAATGCTGGGCCCTCAAAGGGGCTTGGAGCCAAAGAAGTACAAAAACACTAGTTTAAATGAACTTTAAATAAACACATTCTTTACTTCTTTATACAAAAATCCAAGCTAATTAAATACTAAATACTGATATATAACATGTACCTTTAAATAAATTAACTTTTCTGTTTGCAGAGGGGGGCACCCCCAAACTTTATACAGGAATGGGATCCCTTATCCTGAAACCCGTTATCAAGAAAGTTCTAATTTTTAAAAATGATTTCCTTTTTCTCTGTAATAATAAAACAGTACCTGTACTTGATCCCAACTAAGATATAATTACCCCTTATTGGGGGCAGAACAGCCCTATTGGGTTTATTTAATGGTTAAATGATTCCCTTTTCTCTGTAATAATAAAACAGTACCTGTACTTGATCCCAACTAAGATATAATTACCCCTTATTGGGGCAGAACAGCCCTATTGGGTTTATTTAATGGTTAAATGATTCCCTTTTCTCTGTAATAATAAAACAGTACCTGTACTTGATCCCAACTAAGATATAATTACCCCTTATTGGGGCAGAACAGCCCTATTGGGTTTATTTAATGGTTAAATGATTCCCTTTTCTCTGTAATAATAAAACAGTACCTGTACTTGATCCCAACTAAGATATAATTACCCCTTATTGGGGGCAGAACAGCCCTATTGGGTTTATTTAATGGTTAAATGATTCCCTTTTCTCTGTAATAATAAAACAGTACCTGTACTTGATCCCAACTAAGATATAATTACCCCTTATTGGGGGCAGAACAGCCCTATTGGGTTTATTTCATGGTTAAATGATTCCCTTTTCTCTGTAATAATAAAACAGTACCTGTACTTGATCCCAACTAAGATATAATTACCCCTTATTGGGGGCAGAACAGCCCTATTGGGTTTATTTAATGGTTAAATGATTCCCTTTTCTCTGTAATAATAAAACAGTACCTGTACTTGATCCCAACTAAGATATAATTACCCCTTATTGGGGGCAGAACAGCCCTATTGGGTTTATTTAATGGTTAAATGATTCCCTTTTCTCTGTAATAATAAAACAGTACCTGTACTTGATCCCAACTAAGATATAATTACCCCTTATTGGGGGCAGAACAGCCCTATTGGGTTTATTCAATATTTAATTGAATTTTAGCAGACTTAAGTTATGGAGATCCAAATTACGGAAAGACCCCTTATCCAGAAAACCTCAGGTCCCGAGCATTCTGGTTAACAGGTCCCATACCTGTACCAGCTATTTTAAATTTCAGTGTTAATAACACTTTTATGGTGTAATGGAATCTGGACCAAAGTGCATTATGGATGTGGCATTCTGCTGTGCACCATTATAACCATTCCAGTGGGTTAACACTGAATAAAGATTAAAATAAAATAGATTTTCCATATTCAAGAGTCTTGTATAATGTTGCAAGAATGCGCAGGGAGTGCTCTTCAGAGATACAAGATATCGGTATCCGTAGCAAAGCTCATTTATTTGTAGGCAACGTGGTCCTTGAGAAACTCAGTACATTCTCGCTTTTGCTCTGAAATGTATTGGAATGTTTTTATGCTGCTTAAGTGGCTTATTTGATGTTTCAATTAATCATCAATGGGATTCTGGCCTGTCCTAGTTTTATATTGGAGGCTGAGAGATTATAGGTATGCCTGTTACCTGATGTTTTTACAGATAAAAGGTTTTTTTTTAATTGTAAACTATTGTTGGAGGTGACCCAAAGCAGAGCCAGAACAAGGGGTAGGCAGAAGAGGCACGTGCCTAGGGTACAAGAGAGTGGTGGTGCTACGCACATATAGGTATTGGACCCCTTATCCGGAAACCCATTATCCAGAAAGTTATGAATTATCAAAAGGCCATCTCCCATAGACTCCATTTTAATAAAAAAATTCAGATTTTTTTAAATTGATTTCCTTTTTCCCTGTAATAATAAAACCGTACCTGTACTTGATCCCAACTAAGATATAATTACCCCTTATTGGGGGCAGAACAGTCCTATTGGGTTTATTTAATGGTTAAATGATTCCCTTTTCTCTGTAATAATAAAACAGTACCTGTACTTGATCCCAACTAAGATATAATTACCCCTTATTGGGGCAGAACAGCCCTATTGGGTTTATTTAATGGTTAAATGATTCCCTTTTCTCTGTAATAATAAAACAGTACCTGTACTTGATCCCAACTAAGATATAATTACCCCTTATTGGGGGCAGAACAGTCCTATTGGGTTTATTTAATGGTTAAATGATTCCCTTTTCTCTGTAATAATAAAACAGTACCTGTACTTGATCCCAACTAAGATATAATTACCCCTTATTGGGGCAGAACAGCCCTATTGGGTTTATTTAATGGTTAAATGATTCCCTTTTCTCTGTAATAATAAAACAGTACCTGTACTTGATCCCAACTAAGATATAATTACCCCTTATTGGGGGCAGAACAATACTATTGGGTTTAATTAATGTTTTATTGATTTTTTAGTAGACTTAAGGTATGGAGATTCAAATTACGGAAAGACCCCTTATCCAGAATACCCTTGGCCCCAAGCATTTTTGATAACGGGTCCTATACCTGTATATATTGTCTTTCTTCTTTGCTAAGATACTAAAAGGAACATGCATGCTGAATCATTTAAATGAACAAGAGGTATGTTTTTCTAGGCAAGAGATTAGAATTACAGGGAGCTTTCGTTTAATGCCAATATGACGTGCTCCCTTGTCGGCAGTTCGACAGCGTGGGTCAGGGGATCACAAGATAAACTGAGGAAACACCATTATGGCTATTAGACTAACACTTACCTAAGGATTTGGCAGGGAGATGCCTTCGGAAGCTAATTAGCTTTTATTAGTGAAATCCCATTTGGGGCCTTTGACTCAACTATGTTCCTGCACAGGATAATCATTCCGTGTCTCAATCATTAAAGTCCACAAGGTGCCTTGAACAAGGTAATGAATTTTCATTGCTCGTCTGAAGAGTGAGTATTAAAGTCATGAAATCTGCTTGGGACATAGTGACATCAGAAATCACGGGGCCCCTCACAAGAAAATATTCTGGGCCCCCCTCCCACCAGTACAAAGGACTCACAGCCAGCAGGGCCCCCCCTAATACATGGTAGCCAGCAGTGCCCCCCCCTAGTACATTGGTAGCCAGCAGTGCCCCCCCTAGTACATTGGTAGCCAGCAGTGCCCCCCCCCTAGTACATTGATAGCCAGCAGTGCCCCCCCTAGTACATTGGTAGCCAGCAGTGCCCCCCTAGTACATTGGTAGCCAGCAGGGCCCCCCTAGTACATTGGTAGCCAGCAGTGCCCCCCCTAGTACATTGGTAGCCAGCAGTGCCCCCCTAGTACATTGGTAGCCAGCAGTGCCCCCCCTAGTACATTGGTAGCCAGCAGTGCCCCCCCTAGTACATTGGTAGCCAGCAGTGCCCCCCCTAGTACATTGGTAGCCAGCAGTGCCCCCCCCCCCTAGTACATTGGTAGCTAGCAGTGCCCCCCCTAGTACATTGGTAGCCAGCAGTGCCCCCCCCTAGTACATTGATAGCCAGCAGGGCCCCCCCTAGTACATTGGTAGCCAGCAGTGCCCCCCTAGTACATTGGTAGCCAGCAGTGCCCCCCTAGTACATTGGTAGCCAGCAGGGCCCCCTAGTACATTGGTAGCCAGCAGTGCCCCCCCTAGTACATTGGTAGCCAGCAGTGCCCCCCTAGTACATTGGTAGCCAGCAGTGCCCCCCTAGTACATTGGTAGCCAGCAGTGCCCCCCTAGTACATTGGTAGCCAGCAGTGCCCCCCTAGTACATTGGTAGCCAGCAGTGCCCCCCTAGTACATTGGTAGCCAGCAGTGCCCCCCTAGTACATTGGTAGCCAGCAGTGCACCCCTAGTACATTGGTAGCCAGCAGTGCCCCCCTAGTACATTGGTAGCCAGCAGTGCCCCCCTAGTACATTGGTAGCCAGCAGTGCCCCCCCTAGTACATTGGTAGCCAGCAGTGCCCCCCTAGTACATTGGTAGCCAGCAGTGCCCCCCTAGTACATTGGTAGCCAGCAGGGCCCCCCTAGTACATTGGTAGCCAGCAGGGCCCCCCTAGTATATTGGTAGCCAGCAGGGCCCCCCTCGCCCTCGTGACAAAAGAATAGCCGCAGGTGACAAAAGAATAGATGCGGGCGACAAAAGGATAGCCTCTTTGTTGTGTCTATAACACTTTATATCATATCCGAAAACTTTGAAATACTGTGCACCCTAAGACCACTGTAGTGCGAGGTTCCTTACTCCTATTATACAAAAGGATAGCCTTGTGACAAAAGAATAGCCGCGGGCGACAAAAGATTGCAGGAGACAATTTTTTTTGACACGCAACATTTTCGCCGTTTCGCAAATCTTTTGAAAGATTCGCAAATTTTCTGGCAAAGCGAAACGGGACAGATTCGATCATCACTAGCTGTACATAGGACTCAATCCCTCAGATGGGCTTTTGCTAAGTGGAAATATCCAGGGGTGTAGTGAAACTGCAACTCACTGATGCTGTGTGCAAAGTAAAATGGAAAAACATGGATGCCAGAAAGTTGTTGCTGATGAAACAATGCAACTGGGTTTATTTATCCAAGACAAATTAGTGCTGTATTAGGATCCCAACAGCCAACTGTGGAACAGGGGTTAGGTACTAGCCTGAATCCTTTGTCTTAGCCTTGGCCTGAACTAAGGCAACAGTGCCTGTATGGAAGAGTACTTCCAGCTACTTCTCCTGGTTGGAGCCAAAAGCTGCTCTTGCTTCCTTCTTCTATCTGCCTCACTTTCCTATAACATGCTCTATGGAGTCTTACTGTCTATCTGGTCCTAGTTCATGGGGTCCCTGTCCCCCAACCTCTCTAGAGTTTAGATGGGTACTCTAGGGTAGGATTGGCTTTACTGGGGCCTTTTATGATCCCAGGCTCAGTGGACCTTCCATCTGAGACACAGAGGCAGCCAAAGAAGAAGACCCACCCTCTTTGCTAAACACTATATTGGAGTGCAAAGGGCGGAGTCAACCTGTAAACCAATAAAGCACGTATGCAAAACTATAAACCGGATACGTGGGTCTTTGCCCAGTAACAGCATAAACTAGGACGTTGTAGGGTTTAAAACTATAGGGGCATGTTAACCCTATGGGTCCCTACAATGCCTCTCAATTGCAGCCCAGAGCATACTGGGCATGGGCAGTGTCACTGACTCTCTAAAGTTGGCATAACAAGATTCAAGATGGGGAGCTCCTGGGGCCAACTTTTGAAGCCACGCAGCCATATGGCAATAAAGGGGAAATGATACAGGGTGCATTTACTAGGAATACATAGCAAACTTGGAGATGTGTTTTCATTGCAAAAGAAAAATGTGATGTGTAAATGTCATTCCCCTTCACTGCGTACCATATGCCCTAGTTATATTCCTCAGATAATGTGATTAGATAGGCCCAAGTGCTGCCGCACTAGGGGGCACACAATTATTTGAAGTACAGTGCAAAGTTTGTGGTAAACCTTGTACAGGTATGGGACCCATTATCCAGAATGCTCGGGAGCTGGGGTTTTCTGGATAAGGGGTCTTTCTGTAATTCAGATCTCCTACCTTAAGTCTACTAAAAAAAAATATTTAAACAGTAATTAAACCCAGAACGGTTGTTTAGCCTCCTATAAGGGGTAATTATATCTTAGTTGGGATCAATTACAGGTACTGTTTTATTATTACAGGGAAAAGGGAATCATTTAACCATTAAATAAACCCAATAGGGCTGTTCTGCCCCCAATAAGGGGTAATTATATCTTAGTTGGGATCAAGTACAGGTACTGTTTTATTATTACAGAGAAAAGGGAATCATTTAACCATTAAATAAACCCAATAGGGCTGTTCTGCCCCCAGTAAGGGGTAATTATATCTTAGTTGGGATCAAGTACAGGTACTGTTTTATTATTACAGAGAAAAGGGAATCATTTAACCATTAAATAAACCCAATAGGGCTGTTCTGCCCCCAATAAGGGGTAATTATATCTTAGTTGGGATTAAGTATAGGTGCTGTTTTATTATTACAGAGAAAAGGGAATCATTTAACCATTAAATAAACCCAATAGGGCTGTTCTGCCCCCAATAAGGGGTAATTATATCTTAGTTGGGATCAAGTACAGGTACTGTTTTATTATTACAGAGAAAAGGGAATCATTTAACCATTAAATAAACCCAATAGGGCTGTTTCATTTTTAAAATTGTGAATTATTTTATTAAAATGGAGTCTATGGGAGATGGCCTTTCCATAATTTGGAACTTTCTGGATAATGGGTTTCCGGATAAGGGGTCTGACACCTGTACCTGCTTTTATCACTCTGTATTAGCGCGTGCTGCTAAAGGGGGTGCATAGCATTATACTAGAGGTGCATGGATTTGCACTTAGTAGTGAGTATCCTACTTCAGTAAATGAACCCTGTTTCCCAAAATTTCAACATTTTCTATTTATAAGAAAGTTAATGCACAAGTTTATGACGCAGGGAATTAAATGTTCAATGTACAATTGTTATCTTAATGAACACACTCCAAGCTCCATTATGGCAGATAGAATTCAGTTACTGAGAAGAACAAATAATTATACATATCAGTGTTTTATCACTGAATAATAATCTTCTTAGTTCAATGCCAGTTTCTGGCCAGCGCTGAACATCTAACAGATGCCTGACTGCACTGCAGTACAAGTGGTTACAGCTAATTGGTCTGGAGCATTGGAACATTAATTGGGCCTCACCTCTGCAGACCACCCTTAACATTGGTGATGCCACTGTCCCCTAAATAGACCGAGTCCCTAGCCCTAAGGTCCCCATACATGGGCAGATTCTAGCTGCCGATATTGGTCCCTTAGACCAGGTGTCCCCAACCACCGGTCCAGGGACTGGTGCCGGGCCGTGGACTGTGCTGATCCGGGCCAGCTCTGGTCCCAACTACCTGTGATCCCAACTCCCCGATGTGTTACACAGCCATGACAACAGCTATGCGTAGCCCAGGAAACTTTCTACTGATCAGGACAAGGACCAAAGTACTTTATTAAGCTGTATGTAATAATAATAATAGTAAAGTGCATAATATAACAATAATTACATTTACATTATATATGTAATAATTAAATTATATACTATGCACTAGTTGCGCCCCCATCCCCGGTCCTTGGAAAAATTCCCTTGCTTGAAACCGGTCCCTGGTGCAAAAAAAGGTTGGGGACCACTGCCTTAGACCGATTCGGCAGCTTATTGGCCCATGTATGGGCACTACCAATGGCGGAGAAGATCCGCTCGCTTGGCAATGTCGCCATCTGAAGGTGTATGGTCACCTTTACCCATTCTCCCACTCTTACATTCCATTGTATCAGGCATTGGAGAGCATTGTATTGGGGGTCTGTGATTATTTGTAAAGGAACTGATGCACTGGGATCTATACAGATATACATTATTTGGAAAACTGAGGTACTGGGATTATTGGATAGTGTGATTGTCCTTTTCTGTGTTAGGCCATTTAGCATGGGCAATCCAGGCAACAACTTATCACCCCCAGCATGGTGACGAGTGTTGGGTGATGAGGGGGCTCATTAATACTCGCTCATTCATCACCACTGAGTGGTGATGCGAATGCGAAAGTGTTTTAGTTGACGCCATTACTTGGGCTTCTATGCATCTGGATGGAAAACATTAATGAAGTCACATTTAACCCCATTTATAGGTTAAGATCACGTATCACAGATCTGGGTCAGACTAGAACACTCGCACATCAAATCGGACGCGGTCGCGTCAAAACGGTCACGTCAAAAAAAAGGGCACAGTAGTGCCAAAATTGGGCGTGCTCATGTCAAATAATGCAGGCAACAAAAAAATATACGCAGGCGACAAAAAATAGATGCGGGCGACAAAAAAGACATGGGCGACAAAAAAATTGCGCAACAAACGCGTTTCGCAAATTTTTCTGTACTTGATCCCAACTAAGATATAATTACCCCTTATTGGGGGCAGAACAGCCCTATTGGGTTTATTTAATGGTTAAATGATTCCCTTTTCTCTGTAATAATAAAACAGTACCTGTACTTGATCCCAACTAAGATATAATTACCCCTTATTGGGGGCAGAACAGCCCTATTGGGTTTATTTAATGGTTAAATGATTCCCTTTTCTCTGTAATAATAAAACAGTACCTGTACTTGATCCCAACTAAGATATAATTACCCCTTATTGGGGCAGAACAGCCCTATTGGGTTTATTTCATGGTTAAATGATTCCCTTTTCTCTGTAATAATAAAACAGTACCTGTACTTGATCCCAACTAAGATATAATTACCCCTTATTGGGGGCAGAACAGCCCTGTTGGGTTTATTTCATGGTTAAATGATTCCCTTTTCTCTGTAATAATAAAACAGTACCTGTACTTGATCCCAACTAAGATATAATTAATCCTTATTGGATGCAAAACAATCCTATTGGGTTTAATTAATGTTTTATTGATTTTTTTAGTAGACTTAAGGTATGAAGACAGTGTTGGACTGGCCCACAGAGATACCAGGAAAACTCCCGGTGGGCCCAGGTGTCAGTGGGCCCTCCTGCTTCTAGCCATTTGGTCTAATTTATAGTCATTCCCTATTTCTGTATGGGAACAAAACAACTAAATATACAGAAGAATAGATTATAGTATATAAAGATAAAAAAAACTAGGAAAATATAAAGACTGAGTAAGAAGTGGATGAAAAATGGTTTGGAGAGTGGGCCCATGGTCTAGGTTTTCTGGTGGGCCCCTGGGGTCCCAGTCCGACACTGTATGAAGATCCAAATTACAGAAAGACCCTTTATCCGGAATACCCTTGGTCCCGAGCATTCTGGATAATGTGTCCTATACCTGTAATGTAATTTACTTGTGGCAGTTCCAACGTAACCAAGCGCATTTTTGGGTATATTTGTTGTCCACAGTAGTGATTTAACACATTTTCCCATGTATCAGTGCCTTAAAAGTACCAGCAAAGCAGGACAATTGCAGCAAAACAATTCTGTCAATAAGAATTCTACCTGCTCTGTTAACACTCAGCTGTATGTTTTTGGCTTTATGCAATAATTGAAGAAAGCACAGAATAAATAAATACGTACAGAAGGGTCAGTTTTAGTGAAGGGTTGTGTCTGTTTTAATGTGTATTTCTTTGCTCCTAAACGAGGTTGAATTGGTACATAATTACAAACCCTTTCTGCCTTATTGATAATATCCTTCTGTGGCCACCCCTGCATTTTCCCAAGCTGAGTGGCAATCATTTATTTGTATTTCATTTTATTGTTTGCAGGTATTTATATAAACGTGTGTGTTTGCATTTCATGTTCTTATAAACGGTATTTTCCTGCCTTCCATGCTGTTACAGACTCAGGCACCACTTAACAGTTCTCACCCTGCCGAGACCAAATTACAATCAAGAACATTCTGTCCAGACAAGGAGAAATTAACATTCTCTAGCAGTTTCACTGCTGTGTTAGCAGGTTGTATTTTTTGGCCTTTGCAATATGTTCACCTTGTCCCTTTCGAGTATAGAAACTTTGCAAATGACATGCCTGCAGACACTGCACCATAAAGCTTTGTTCTAAGTCATTCAGGGTCAGCAGGGTCGGACTGGGGGGTGCAGGGGCCACCGGGGCTGTGTCCCCCACACCCTTAACCCCCTGCTGAGCCTCCCTTACCCCTCCCGCAGGAGTCCCCGCTCAGCCTCTTTTTTCCTTTGTCGCCCGTGGCTATTCCTTTGTCGCCCGCGGCTATTCCTTTGTTGCCCGCGGCTATTCCTTTGTCGCCCATGGCTATTCCTTTGTCCCCTGTGGCTATTCTTCTGTCGCGCAGCAATTCATTTGTTGCCCGAAGCTATTCTTTTGTCACCCGCGGCTATTCCTTTGTCGCCCGGGGCTATTCTTTCTTCGCCCACGGGATATTCTTTTTTCATGCGGCTATTCTTTTGACGCTCGCGACTATTCTTTTGTTGCTCGGCTATTCTTTTGTCACGCGGCTATTCTTTTATCATGCGGCTATTCTTTTGTCGCCCGCAGCTATTCTTTTGTCGCCCGCAGCTATTCCTTTGTCACCCGCGGCTATTCATTTGCCACCCGTGGCTATTCTTCTGTCGCGCAGCAATTCATTTGTTGCCCGAAGCAATTCTTTTGTCGCCCGCGGCTATTCCTTTGTCACCCGGGGCTATTCTTTCGTCGCCCGCAGGATATTCTTTTTTCATGCGGCTATTCTTTTGACGCCCGCGACTATTCTTTTGACGCGGGAGACACATTTTTGGACCGCGAATCCATGCTTGGTGAAACATTTCGCCCATCACTAGTCCCCGCTGAGCCTCACTAACCCCCCTACAGAGTGCCCCACCCTGACATCCTCCCATGATCATGAATAAGTTTAATGTGCCAGGGGAGGAGCGGCCGGCAGGGGAAGCACCAGCAAGGGTCGGGTCTGGGCCGCTGAGGCCCACTGGGTTTTTTCACGTTTTTTTCCCTTCCTGATATGTTTACATTTAACTTCTTCTTCTAAAGCAATAAACCATATTTTCTGTATATATCCCCCATATGAAGTTTGATTAAAAATTGTAATAGTCATAACGAAGAAATGACACAGTAATCTCAATATGTCAGCTAAACCAACATGTTGTTGGGGTGTCTGACTTCCTCTTTCAGAAAAATCCTTAATTCCCGTGGCTAGAGTCTGCGCAGTTCTCTCCTCTCTCCCGTGTCCTGCTCCTCCTCCCACCAGAATGCTAAGAACTCCCTCCCTTAGGAATGTGGGATCTCAGCTATAACGGCTAGAGCTGCTGGCAGGAAGCTACTTAAAATGGCAGCTGCTATCTTAAGCAAAGGGAGAAAGCTTCTAAAGCTGTCCTTTGGGCCTTCTTTGGGCCAAGAAGAAAGCAGCATCAGTAGGTGCAGGCCAGTTCTGTCCTTACCACCTGTCTGCACAGCTATGTGCCCCACCCCTTACCAACAGGGCACTGACTAACACAATTTGAAATGCTTCCATTGGAGAGCCAGAGGTGCATACAGTATAAATGCCCAGTTACCAGGAGCGGCAAAAATTCTTCTCTGCTTGTGCACAGAGTGCAATTGTGCTCTCTGTACTAGAGATGCTGCCCCCTCTGGACCCACTCCGACAGTGTCGGACTGGGACCCCAGGGGCCCACCAGAAAACCTTAGACCCTAGGCCCACTCTCCAAACTATTTTTCCTCCTTTCCTCACCCAACCTCTTTATTCTCCCAGTCTCTTTTATTTACATGCTAGCATCTATTCTTCCATCTGTTTCTACTCTTCCTTCCCATTCAGAAATAGGGAATGAGCATGAAACAGGCCAAATGGTCAGGAGCAGGAGGGCCCACTGACACCTGGGCCCACCGGGAGTTTTCCTGGTATCCTGGTGGGCCAGTCCGACATTGCACTCCGAATTGCAAGTCCGAATGTCGGATGTTTAAAAGTATGATTGGCAAAAATTTGGAGCAAATACAATCATTTTGGATGATCGCAAATGTTACGAAAATTCTTTTCTTGGTCGTACGAAACTATCGTGGTGCGATCTGAAAGTCACAAATTTTTCGGATCCGAACGATCGTAAACGGCAAAAACCTTTCTGACTTTGAACCTTCAGTCCATGATTTTGAAAGCCTCCTATAGGGCTCAATGGCACTCTGCAGCTCCAACCCGGCCCAAGGAAAGCCTCCCATAGGGCTCAATGGCACTCTGCAGCTCCAACCCGGCCCAAGGAAAGTCTCCCATAGGGCTCAATGGCACCCTGCAGCTCCAACCCGGCCCAAGGAAAGTCTCCCATAGGGCTCAATGGCACTCTGCAGCTCCAACCCGGCCCAAGGAAAGTCTCCCATAGGGCTCAATGGCACTCTGCAGCTCCAACCTGGCCCAAGGAAAGTCTCCCATAGGGCTCAATGGCACTCTGCAGCTCCAACCCGGCCCAAGGAAAGTCTCCCATAGGGCTCAATGGCACTCTGCAGCTCCAACCCGGCCCAAGGAAAGTCTCCCATAGAGCTCAATGGCACTCTGCAGCTCCAACCCGGCCCAAGGAAAGTCTCCCATAGGGCTCAATGGCACTCTGCAGCTCCAACCCGGCCCAAGGAAAGTCTCCCATAGGGCTCAATGGCACTCTGCAGCTCCAACCCGGCCCAAGGAAAGTCTCCCGTAGGGCTCAATGGCACTCTGCAGCTCCAACCCGGCCCAAGGAAAGTCTCCCGTAGGGCTCAATGGCACCCTGCAGCTCCAACCCGGCCCAAGGAAAGTCTCCCATAGGGCTCAATGGCACCCTGCAGCTCCAACCCGGCCCAAGGAAAGTCTCCCATAGGGCTCAATGGCACCCTGCAGCTCCAACCCGGCCCAAGGAAAGTCTCCCATAGGGCTCAATGGCACTCTGCAGCTCCAACCCGGCCAAAGGAAAGTCTCCCATAGGGCTCAATGGCACTCTGCAGCTCCAATCCGGCCCAAGGAAAGCCTCCCATAGGGCTCAATGGCACTCTGCAGCTCCAATCCGGCCCAAGGAAAGCCTCCCATAGGGCTCAATGGCACTCTGCAGCTCCAACCCGGCCCAAGGAAAGTCTCCCATAGGGCTCAATGGCACTCTGCAGCTCCAACCCGGCCCAAGGAAAGTCTCCCATAGGGCTCAATGGCACTCTGCAGCTCCAACCCGGCCCAAGGAAAGTCTCCCATAGGGCTCAATGGCACTCTGCAGCTCCAACCCGGCCCAAGGAAAGCCTCCCATAGGGCTCAATGGCACTCTGCAGCTCCAACCCGGCCCAAGGAAAGTCTCCCATAGGGCTCAATGGCACTCTGCAGCTCCAACCTGGCCCAAGGAAAGTCTCCCATAGGGCTCAATGGCACTCTGCAGCTCCAACCCAGCCCAAGGAAAGTCTCCCATAGGGCTCAATGGCACTCTGCAGCTCCAACCCGGCCCAAGGAAAGTCTCCCGTAGGGCTCAATGGCACTCTGCAGCTCCAACCCGGCCCAAGGAAAGTCTCCCATAGGGCTCAATGGCACTCTGCAGCTCCAACCTGGCCCAAGGAAAGCCTCCCATAGGGCTCAATGGCACTCTGCAGCTCCAACCCGGCCCAAGGAAAGTCTCCCATAGGGCTCAATGGCACTCTGCAGCTCCAACCCGGCCCAAGGAAAGTCTCCCATAGGGCTCAATGGCACTCTGCAGCTCCAACCTGGAACGAACGGATCACGAAAAAAATCGTTATTTGATTTATCATTAACAGTACTCACATACAAATGATTATTAATAAATTCTTATAATCACTAACACTGTTAACCCAAGGTAACCATGCACAAGTCCTTTAATCTCCTGATGTCCCAGAAAAAGGCTGATTTGATTGCTGTAAATCTCTTTGAGTGCCATTGTAGAAAAATGCCATGTAAATGATTCAATTACTATGTATAATCACGTATTAATGGAATACACTTGCCTGTTACGCGCATAAACTACTTGCAGAAGGCATCTAGTGAGGGCCATTTTAAAGATATGTATACAGGTAGCAATATTGTTTGCCTTACTGCTGGATACTATTATAAAGGTGGCCATACCTACAGGTGGGGGATATCAGGGAACATGTAGGTTAATTCGATCATTTGGCCCTGGGGCCAAACAATCAAATTATAATGGCAGCAATGGGGCAGTCAGTTCATGGACTGAATCAATGAGCCGATGAGGACCCCGATCCAACTAAAATTTTAATCTGCCCCGGTCGATATCTGGCCAATTTGAGGCCAGATAACGGTCAGGCAGGCCCCTCGTTCCTGCCCCTACACGGGCTGATAAGCTGCTGAATCAGCCCAAGGGACCCATATCGGCAGCTACAATCGGCCCATGTATGGGGACCTTAAGGCAATTTCACCACACCCCATTGCAATGCAATTGAATCACAGTGGGTCTTAACCGTGATATAATGAGATCTCCCATGATTCTGTGCATGTATAGAACACCAGCAGCCCAGAACATTCTTCCCCACCTCTATTTAGAGCTTGCCTGATTCAGTCAGACACTGCACAATAAAGCTATTTTCTAGGTCCTTCAGGGCCAGCACCTGGAACTGATGCAGAAGGATGCCCCTGACTCTTCTTCTTGATATCATATGATATAAAAGTCCCTGGTGTGGCCCTAGCCTGGCATATCGAGGGTTAACCTGGCCTTATATTGTCTTAATAGTGCCACATGAGCTAAAGAGAAGGATCAAGATTGATCCTCAGCATTAATATGTAGGTAGTGGTCCGTGTTGTGCCTTCTCTGGTTGCATACAAATGTACTTCTAATGAGAATGGCACAACTCTCCTGCAGATTATTAAGCTGTTCAAAAGGACGAGAGTGGAGGCTAAGAGGACCTTACTAATGTACCTTTTTCCTATCTGCATTGTGTAAAAAAGCTCATTTCTGCTCAGATACAGAACTGAAAGAACGAGAGAGCCAGAGGTAATCAATAGTGTTACATAATAAAGCTAAAGTTGATTTGGAGACAACATGGCTAACGCTAAAAACCCAAAATAGAGATAATATTTCTCATTTCTTTTCTTCATACATATTAGGGTCATACAAAGATCTGTGCGTGGCATTTAATTAGTAAGTGGGACTGAACACGAATTAGGACAAGCTGCACAATTTACTCTCTGGTCACATTATTATTATTAACATTTATTTATAAAGCGCCAACATATCCCGCAGCGCTGTACAAAAAGTGGGTTACATACATTGGACATATAGAGCAACATATAAAGCAATCAATAACCGATACAGGAGGTGAAGAGAGCCCTGCCCAAAAGAGCTTACACTCTACAAGGAGTAACATATAAAGCAATCAATAACCGATACAGGAGGGGAAGAGAGCCCTGCCCAAAAGAGCTTACACTCTACAAGGAGTAACATATAAAGCAATCAATAACCGATACAAGAGGGGAAGAGAGCCCTGCCCAAAAGAGCTTACACTCTACAAGGAGTAACATATAAAGCAATCAATAACCGATACAAGAGGTGAAGAGAGCCCTGCCCAAAAGAGCTTACAATCTACAAGGAGTAACATATAAAGCAATCAGTAACCGATACAGGAGGTGAAGAGAGCCCTGCCCAAAAGAGCTTACAATCTACAAGGAGAGTTTACAATCTACATTCAACATAACCAAGATACTATGGATTTCTGAGTAGCTAAAGTGTTAAGGTGGCAATACAGTATAAGAGCTGATTCCATACAGCAGTGCTGTCCAACTTCAGTGGAACCAAGGGCCAGAATGTTTCTGGCCTACGTGGTGGAGGGCCGATAATGGAAGCCTGTATTCAACACTCCTAGTTTTTAAACCACGCTCATGGTATCACAAGAATTTTCAAGACCATATTCACATTAATAGTGGTATTACACCAAAAAAAAAACAAATGTTTGCTTCTCATTGCATAGATATTACCTTGTAGTTCCTTGCTATCCAGGAAGGGTAACATTTATGTTTGGTAAGGCTACCAATAGAAGGACTTCCTTTCGAGGATTGATAATAATATAGGAAGTTTTAGACAATGGCCTTTTTGGAAGACTAAGGGTATATTTATCATGCTGTGTAAAAAGTGGAGTAAAACATTATGTTATGCACTTTGGAAGAAATAATATAAACGCAAACTATCTACTGAATTGTAGTGTGTTGGGGGGATCCTTAATGGAGAAGGATCTGGGGGTTTTTTGTAGATAACAAGTTGTCTAATTCCAGGCAGTGTCATTCTGTGGCTACTAAAGCAAATAAAGTGCTGTCTTGTATAAAAAGGGCATTGACTCAAGGGATGAGAACATAATTTTGCCCCTTTATAGGTCCCTGGTAAGGCCTCACCTTGAGTATGGGGGGCAGTTTTGGGCTCCAGTCCTTAAGAAGGATATTAATGAGCTGGAGAGAGTGCAGAGACTGCAACTAAACTGGTAAAGGGGATGGAAGGGTTAAACTATGAGGTGAGACTGTCAGGGTTGGGGTTGTTTTCTCTGGAAAAGAGGCGCCTGCGAGGGGACATGATTACTCTGTACAAGTACATTAGAGGGGATTATAGGCAGTTGGGGGATGTTCTTTTTTCCCATAAAAACAATCAGCGCACCAGAGGCCCCCCCTTTAGATTAGAGGAAAGGAGCTTCCATTTGAAGCAGCGTAGGGGGTTCCTCACGGGGAGGGCAGTGAGGTTGGGGAATGCCCTTCCTAGTGATGGGGTAATGGCAGATTCTGTTAGTGCCTATAAGAGGGGCCTGGATGAGTTCTTGAACAAGCACAGTACCCAAGGCTATTGTGATACTAATACCTACAGTTAGTATTAGTGTTTGTATATATAGTTTATGTATGTGAGGGGATAGATTGGTAAGTATAGGTTCTAGTGCTGGGTTTACTTGGAAGGGTTGAACTTGATGGACTCTGGTCTTTTTTCAACCCTATGTAACTATATTACTGGTGATGTTGCTCATAGCAACCAATCAGATGCTTTGGTTTCCTAACTGTTGAAATCTAATTGCTGATTGGTTGCCCTGGGCAACATCACCGGTAATGTTTCACTGCACTTTTTACACAGCATGATAACTATATCCATAAGTCTCCATAAATCCTTATTATGTTCTTATGTAGCTATCATTTATAGGGCTACGGTAAATATTTTGAGTTTGGAACCTGTTCAGCACATTGCTAATATAGATCTAAAAAGCTAATATCGAGAATTCAAACAGTGATACAATTAGGGAAAAATCTCGGAAACACACAGAGAAGTAAGTTTAGTCACACAGAGCTTCTGTTTCAAGAGTGAAATGAACCGCTTTGTAATTAATGATAAAAGCCTTTTCATATCGTGCTGCCATTATTACCTTCAGATCCGAGAACATTTTATCTTGGGAAGATGAGGCCAGCCTGTGGGGATACAAGCTCAAGTATCAAAGTTACAGTGAAACTGCTAAAGCCACTGAGCTCTATACAGAGTAAAAGCAGTGAGAAATTAACTGTTCCTAACCATTTTTAAAAAAAAAAATTCATACAGAATAAAGAAACATTTCTAAACTTGTACAGGTATCGGACCCCTTATCCGGAAACCTATTATCCGGAAAGTTCTGAATTATGGAAAGGCCATCCCCCATAGACTCCATTATAAGCAAATAATTCACATTTTTAGAAATGATTTCCTTTTTCTCTGTAATAATAAAACAGTACCTGTACTTGATCCCAACTAAGATATAATTACCCCTTATTGGGGGCAGAACAGCCCTATTGGGTTTATGTAATGGTTAAATGATTCCCTTTTCTCTGTAATAATAAAACAGTAGCTGTACTTGATCCCAACTAAGATATAATTACCCCTTATTGGGGGCAGAACAGCCCTGTTGGGTTTATTTAATGGTTAAATGATTCCCTTTTCTCTGTAATAATAAAACAGTACCTGTACTTGATCCCAACTAAGATATAATTACCCCTTATAGGATCTCAAACAATCCTTTTGGGTTTAATAACTGCTTAAATAATTTTATTAGCAGACTTAAGGTAGGAGATCTGAATTACTGAAAGACCCCTTAGCTGGAAAACCCCAGGTCCCGAGCATTCTAGATAATGGGTCCCATACCTGTATTTGCCCTCCGGAACAACAAAAAGCTGTGTTAGCAATTGATATTCCCCGGGCAGGCAACAAAATAATGTGAAAAAATACTTTTTTTGTGTCTCTTTCAAACATGGAATTTAACAGCTCAGATCAGTGTCGGACTGGCCCACCAGGATACCAGGAAAACTCCCGGGGGGCCCAGGTGTCAGTGGGCCCTCCTGCTCCTGACCATTTTGCCTGTTTCATGGCCATTCCCTATTTCTGAATGGGAAGAAAGAGGAGAAATAGATGGAAGAATAGATGCTAGCATGGAAATAAAAGAGACAAGGAGAATAAAGAGGTTGGGTGAGGAAAGAAAGAAAAATTGTTCGGAGAGTGGGCCTAGGGTCTAAGGTTTTCTGGTGGGCCCCTGGGGTCCCAGTCCAGCACTGGCTCAGATGCCTTTGATGTTAATCCTACCAAGATGCCAAGGGCCTTCCTGCCAATGTTGTAGATTTTTCATTTCCAGGTTACCCTTCCCAGTAAATACACAGCGCCCAAGGGATTAAACAGTATCTGGTCAATGACTCCAACTAGAACGAAGATGATAATAATACTGATTTGGTTATAAAGGTTCACAGAGTCCTGAATGGGACCAAATCACAAATAACAAAGGGACCTAATGAAAATGTATTACTATGAATATATGCTTTATTGGAGGCTTTTCCATTTCTATCTGTACAATTGTTCCCATCACCTCCTACTCTGCTTAATGCCGTTTATTCCTGAGTCTGTCATGATTAAGCCACATCAGTTCCTTTACAGATGTAAAAGTGAGGGTTTTGAAGCCCTGTCCGTTTCTTTCCAAACAAATGTGAGAGCGGGGGTGTAAACCATTACTTTGGAGATTCAGACACAGGCTGTAATTAGCCATTCAAATGACATTTTTTTCTAAAGTCCTTCAGTTTATTTTTTAACAGAAATAACTCAATACCCTCAAGGTTTTGTGAGGCACTTGAGTCAGTCGCTGTTGAATAGTTGTAATATTGGTGTGTAGGCGCCATCTCAGTGCATTGTGCCTGAGTCTGAGCTTTCAGCCAGCGCTACACATTAGTACTGCTTTCAGCTAACCTATTGTTTCTCCTACTCCCATGTAACTGGAGGAGTCCCAAGCCGGACTTGGATTTCTTACTATTGAGTGCTACTCTGATACCTACTGGGAGCTGCTGTCTTGCTCCCTTCCCATTGTTCTGCTGATCGGCTGCTGGGGGTGAGAGGGGTATCACTCCAACTTGCAGCGCAGCAGTAAAGTGTGCCTGCGTCTGAGCTTTCAGAAGGAGCCAGCGCTACACATTAGAACTGCTTTCAGCTAACCTATTGTTTCTCCTACTCCCATGTAACTGGAGGAGTCCCAAGCCGGACTTGGATTTCTTACTATTGAGTGCTAATCTGATACCTACTGGGAGATGCTATCTTGCTCCTTTCCCATTGTTCTGCCGATTGGCTGCTGGGGGGAAAAGGAGTGGGGGGTTATCACTCCAACTTGCAGTGCAGCAGTAAAGTGTGCCTGCGTCTGAGCTTTCAGAAGGAGCAAGCGCTACACATTAGAACTGCTTTCAGCTAACCTATTGTTTCTCCTGCTCCCATGTAACTGGAGGAGTCCCAAGCCGGACTTGGATTTCTTACTACTGAGTGCTATTCTGATACCTACTGGGAGCTGCTATCTTGCTCCCTTCCCATTGTTCTGCTGATTGGCTGCTGGGGGGAAAGGAAGTGGGTGATATCATTCTAACTTGCAGCGCAGCAGTAAGGTATGACTGATGTTCAGAGCACAAGTCACATGGCTTTGGCACCCTGGGAAATGAAGAATATGTCTAGCCCCATGAGAAATTTCAAAATGTATTATGAAAAAAATCTGTTTGAGCTCTGTTAACTTATGCGTTTTGAAAAAAAACATGTTTTTCCTGTGATTGTATTTCTTTAACATGTTTTCTGCCAGTGGGACCTGACAATTATTAAAGAAATATTAAGGTTGAACGTGATGGGCGTATGTCTTTTTTCAACCCAACTTACTATGTTTCTATGTTACTATGTTACTATGTTATATGGAGCTTTGACATAATAACAGGTTGTCTCCTTCATCTCCAAAATAACCGAGTTGGATTTTGAATTTGGTACCGTATGGTTTGCAGATTCGCCACTTTTTCTTCCAGCCTTCTTGGCTTCTTCCCAGTGACCTACATCTTCTTGATAGTTAAGGTGGCTTGATAAAAGACCAATTCCTTCAAGTCCAACCCTTCCAGGCAAACCCCAGTGCACACACATAGACCCCTACTGACCTATCTATGTACTCACATACATAAACTATATATACAAACACTAATACTAACTGTAGGTATTAGTATCACAATAGCCTTGGGTACTGTGCTTGTTCCAGAACCCATCCAGGCCCCTCTTATAGGCACTAACAGAATCTGCCATTACAGCATCACTAGGAAGGGCATTCCCCAACCTCACTGCCCTCCCCGTGAGGAACCCCCTACGCTGCTTCAAATGGAAGCTCCTTTCCTCTAATCTAAAGGGGGGGCCTCTGGTGCGCTGATTGTTTTTATGGGAAAAGGAACCCCCCCATCTGCCTATAATCCCCTCTAATGTACTTGTACAGAGTAATCATGTCCCCTCGCAAGCGCCTCTTTTCCAGAGAAAACAACCCCAACCCTGACAGTCTCACCTCATAGTTTAACCCTTCCATCCCCTTTCCCAGTTTAGTTGAAGTCTCGGCACTCTCTCCAGCTCATTAATATCCTTCTTAAGGACTGGAGCCCAAAACTGCCCCCCATACTCAAGGTGAGGCCTTACCAGGGACCTATAAAGGGGCAAAATTATGTTCTCATCCCTTGAGTCAATGCCCTTTTTATACAAGACAGCACTTTATTTGCTTTAGTAGCCACAGAATGACACTGCCTGGAATTAGACAACTTGTTATCTACAAAAACCCCTAGATCCTTCCCCATTAAGGAAACCCCCAACACACTACCATTCAGTAGATAGTTTGCGTTTATATTATTCCTACCAAAGGGCATAACTTTGCACTTATCAACATTGAACCTCATTTTCCAGTTTGCTGCCCAGTTTTCCAATTGAATCAAATCGCTCTGCAAAGCGGCACATCCTGCATGGAACTTATAGTTTTGCACAATTTTGTTTCATCAGCAAAAATAGAAACAGTACTGTCTATGCCCACCTCCAGGTCATTAATAAACAAGTTAAAAAGCAAAGGCCCAAGGACTGACCCCTGCGGTACCCACTAATACCATCTCTGGCTGGATATAGATTGCTTGGATGATATCTTGTTATATTGATGACATTGTATTATTTCATGGTAATCTGGTCCTTGGACATCATCATCATTATTATTTATTTATATAGCCACAGTAGATTACCAAGTAACTGACATTAATTTTCAATGAACAATAATTTAACAAAGAAGGGTTTACAGAGAATAAGATCAGAGCGCACTATTTGCAGTGTACAATCTAAAGGGTTAGGGTACATTAGAAACATAAGGAACGTAGAAAAAAATTAGTGATTTGTGATACATGAATGTCTGATCAGTCAATATATGTTTAATGCTTATGGGTGTTTGGAGTGCATTTTAAAGTTTGGAAGGAAGGGGAGAGTCTGATGACTCGAGGCAGAGAGTTCCAGACAGACAGAAGCCTGGGAGAAATCTTGCAGTCGGAAATGCAAAATTGATGAGAGGAGAAGAGAGGTAAAGGATAGAAGCAGGGTCAGACTGGGCCACTGGGCCCCGCCGGCCCAGTCCGACCTTTGCCGGCGCTCCCCCTTCTGACTGTTCCTCCCCTGACGCGTTTAATTTAAACGCGCTCAGGGAGGACATCAAGTGGGGGCCCTGCGGGGGTGGGGTTAGGTGGGGCCCTGGGGGGGGGGTAGGGGACATGGCTGGCTGGGGCACCCGCAGGGCCCCTGGAGCGGGAGCCCCGGTGGGCCCTGCACGCCCCAGTCTGACCCTGGATAGAAGCAGAGCATAAGTTGCATGAAGGGGTGTATTTTGAGATCAGAGCTGACGTATAGGAATGGGATTCATTGCTGAAATTATGTAGTATATTAGTGGCCCACTATATGGAAACAGTTGGATAGAACTGTTCTACGTTTAGGCCATTTCTTGCTAAAAGGAGCCTCTAAAAAAATCTGTTGTAATGCATTTTAAAGGATAAAGGGCATTTTATTTTTAAAATCCCTAAAAAAAAGTCTGTAAACAGACTCATTGAAGGGAGAGGGAGAATTGAAACTAAAAAGGCTATCTTATCATTTTATGAGTATACAGTATAGTGAAATACAGGGGAAATGTGTAAGGCCTTCCATTGCACAATTCTGAAAGTGATACTGGGTGCTACATAATGGGAAACTGTAATAAAAGCCTCATAGTTTGTGTTAAAAGTGCTCGTCCTCTTCTACGCACGCCTGCGAATAGGGGTTTGATGCTGCTCAGCGCCACGTTGGGACAACAGCGGACACCCTGACATCGCTTTGGTGCCAACGTTTCTAAATCATCACTAAAGCCTTGTTTTGTTAGCTCTAGTGATGAGCGAATCTTTCAAAAGGTCCGCGAAACGGCAAACAATTTGTGAAGTGGCGAAAATGTCACGCGGCAAAAAAAATTGTCGCCTGCGGCTATTATTTTGTTGCGCGGCTATTATTTCGTCGCCCGCGGCTATTATTTTGTTGCACGGCTATTATTTTGTTGCATGGCTATTATTTTGTTGCGCGGCTATTATTTAGTTGCACGGCTATTATTTTGTCGCGCGGCTATTATTTTGTCTCCCGCGGATATTATTTTGTCTCCCGCGGATATTATTTTGTCGAGCGGATATTATGTTGTCTCCTGCGGCTATTATTTTGTCGCCCGCAGCTATTATTTGGTCACAATTTTTGGACGTGCGGCAAATTTTTCTGCGGTGCATCCATGCCTGGTGAAACATTTCGCCCATCACTAGTTAGCTCTACTGGTTTTTGACACTGAATCTTCACTTGCCTGCCTTTGACTATTTGCCTGACTCTGATGTTGCCTCTGCTTGATCTCTTTTGTAATATGTTCTTATATCAACCTGGGCAGTGTTTAGTATCCCTGAATTCCCCGCAGAAAAAATTCCAGGGCCAAAAAAGGGCATCGGTGAAAACCTGGGTGGCCAGGGCAGTTTGTTCTTGCATTTAACATGATACACTTGGAAGAAGGCCGTAGCTACTATTGATAAAACCTGTTGTGGAAGCCCTGGAAAGAATCAATGGGCCCGCCTAGTCTGCCCTGATGAGTAGAGGGCAAGTATGGGCACTCAGTACCCTGGAATTACTGCCACCATTGATTCTGACTCTATGCAGAAGTAAAAAAAACTGTTTAGGAGCATCAACTTTGCCATCAAAGTATTCTTAATATTACAAGAAGACCCATGCCCTTTCCTGCCAGTTCCATAACAGTTTATCACAACACACCCTACTGGCACATAAAAAGTGGATATAACATACATGCATCTGCCCTTGCCTTTCTGACGTAAGATTTTGTGTATAAACTCTGACCCACAAAAAGATATGTAACAATATTCTTCTCACAAGGCTCTCTACAGTGTTGGTGTAGAGTCTACACCAGGGATCCCCAACCTTTTTTACCCGTGAGCCACAAAGTGTTGGGGAGCAACACAAGCATGAAAAATGTTCCTGGGGGTGCCAAATAAGAGCTGTAATTGGCTACTTAATAGCCCCTATGTAGACTGGCAGCCTACAGAAGGCTCTGTTTGGCATTATACTTTATGCAACAAAAACTTCCAAAGGGTTGGGGAGCAACATGTTGCTCACAATCCACTGGTTGAGGAACACTGGTCTACACCATCCCCTTTGCTAAGCTCTATAATCCAATTTTTTCTGTTAAAGACGGTTTTTCTTGTATACACATGGACAGACCCCATTGGATCAATGGTTAAAATAAAAGCCTATATCCTTGCTTAGAAGAGCTTCAACGGAATATAAGATTAATACTATACCCCCTCCAGCACAAACAACTAATGAAGAACTCCACTTCCCAATGAGGGACACTTCAGAAGACTTCAAAGCTTGTTGAATATGAATTATACATTCTAAAATGGAGATACAGTATACATTGTAGTGTTGCTTAGAAAAAAGGGGAGGTTCAGAGAAGTCCTTTAGCAAGGTTTAGAGTGCTCTTCAAAGCATAAGCCTTAAGTGCAGTAGTGCTAGTCCTCGACAATTATCTTTGAGAGTATTGCACTTCCATTCCATTCATTGAATGCCTCCAAACATGAATAAACTGCAACGGTGGAAAAGACAAAAACCAACTTTAATTCAACAAACAATAAAATATATAGCACAATACTCAACATGAACTTTTAACTAAAGCTTTATTTCAAACAATTGCTTTTCTGTGGATCCATGGTAGTTGATCACATTTGCACCCCCACTAGGGCTAAGAGATGAGGTGCATACAGATATAAGGCATATGTACTTGCAAATGGAAAGTGTCCAGGTCAAGATAAACTCCCATGGAAAATTGTGGGGTATTGTCTATCATGCAAGTGTCCTTAGACACCCCATTATTTATGCAAAGTAGGACTATCTTACCTACGATCCTTCAACTATTGAGCTATGACTATCAGGTCCTGACTCTTCCAGGTCCTGTGAGTTTTACATTAACAATAGATGAAGAGTATCAGCTTGGGCAGCACTGAATTAAGGTCCCCATACCAGAACCCACCAGAACCAACCTTCATCTTCCAGTCCTATAAGGGATAGGAGTGTGGGGGCTGCAAAACCAAAATGTTCTCACTTTCTTCAAACAGTCCCTAGTTAGAGTCTACATAGCTCCACCAGACATGTCAACTACCCAGATTTCTCTGGGACTAAAGGTAGCCATATACGTTACGATCTGGCGATGTCGCCAAGTGAGCGGATCTTGTCCCGATATCCCCACCTACGGGTGGGCGATATCGGGAGAATCCAGGATAATTTGATTGTTTGGCCCTGGGGCCAAACGATCGAATTATAACGACGGGCATAGCAAAAGTCGGTCTGGGGACCGCATCAACGAGCCGATGCGGTCCCTGATCTGACTATATTTTCTAACCTGCCCGATCGAGATCTACCCCATTTCAGGCCAGATATCGGTCGGGCAGGCCCGTTGGTAGTGCCCATACATGGGCCGATTAGCTGCCGAATCGGTCTAAGGGACCCATATCAGCAGCTAGAATCGGCCCGTGTATGGGGACCTTTAGTCTTACTGCTGACCAGTGTCGCCAACTTGCTCCTCTACAAATACTGTCTTCTTCTCGTTCATACCTACTATAAAGTTGGTCTGTAGAACTTAAAAAACATTTACAGAAATGTGTTAATCTGATCTATTCTGTACTAGCAAGTTACGTGCCAATTGCTGATGTGCATTATTCAATGGGTTACAGCAGTTATTAACACATGGATTTGTACATGAAACCTATAACTTGCAATACTTTGTTACACTATGAGAGTTCACATCCAGCTGGGTGTAAGAGGGGCATCCTGGTTGGGCAATTTCTCCATCTATACCGGATTTGCTCAACATGGGATGCTTTTCAGCACCAGGCTATACAACTGTGGGACCGCTTTCTTGAGAGGGGCTATAGTACTGATATTATCATACGAAAGAGCAGTGGCCAGTAATGGGAGTGACCTACTGGGTAAAAATGGTGTACATAAGATGAATAGACAGGAGAAGAAGTATGTCGGTTTATCGAAAGTGCGTTTTTCTATGACATATAGTAGAAATTCTCACTATACCAAACAAAAGATGTCTAAATATTGGGGGATTCTCCTGCAGGACCTGGTTCTGGCAAAGGTCTTGGAGAAGAAGCCTACCTTCTGCTGTCAATTTTATCATTTTGTGTAATGTTTTTATTTGTTTGATATATGTACCCATTTGGGGTTAATATGTGGTAGGAGGAGTTATGGACTATAAAAAGTACCTCCTTGATTTGGGCTCCATGCAGCTTTTGAGAAAGTGGCGTGACGCCACGAAACGCGTCAAGCTGGGGGTCCAATATACACATGCATAGCTTGTTTTTAAAAGGACTGAATAAATATTTATTTTATAATCAGCAATGTTTTGGGTGCTCCGTACATTTGGTGACTGATATGCTGTCTGGGTGTCGGCAGTACGTGTAGCACATACAGAGCTGTCCGGTAAGTGCTCCCGTGAATAATACTTATTTTTTCATTATTCAATGGGCTGCCTGTTTATTTTTCTTTTAGCTAAAAGCTATTGCAATCCTTGTGGGGATCCCACCCCAAGATGCTACTCTTCAATCTTATTGGTTTTGAGGCACCGAACAACTGTATGATAGGTCTTGTAATCTCACCTACAAGCACTAGTGATGGGTGAAATGTTTCACCAGGCATGGATTCGCGGCGAATTTCCGCATTTCGCCATTGGCTGATTGTTTTGCAAAACGGCTGAAAAAATTTACCGCGCGTCCAAAAATTGTCGCCTGCATCAAAAGAATAGTTGCGGGCATCAAAATAATAGCTGTGCGACAAAAGAATAGCCACGGGCGACAAAAGAATAGCCGTGTGCGACAAAAGAATAGCCGTGTGCGACAAAATAATAGCCGCGCAACAAAAGAATAGCCGTGGGTGACAGCTGAAAAAATTTACCGCGGGTCCAAAAATTGTCGCCTGCATCAAAAGAATAGTTGCGGGCATCAAAATAATGGCTGTGCGACAAAAGAATAGCCACGGGCGACAAAAGAATAGCCGTGTGCAACAAAAGAATAGCCGTGTGCGACAAAATATAAGCCGCGCAACAAAAGAATAGCCGTGGGTGACAAAAGAATAGCCGCGCGCGACAAAAGAATAGCCATGCAACAAAAGAATAGCCACAGGCGACAAAAGAATAGCCGCAGGCGACAAAAGAATAGCCACAGGTGACAAAAGAATAGCCGCAGGCGACAAAAGAATAGCCACAGGTGACAAAAGAATAGCTGCGGGCGACAAAAGAATAGCTGCACAACAAAAGAATAGCCGCAACAATTTTTTTGACACACGACATTGCCGTTTTGCCCTTTCAAAAGATTCACGAATGTGCCCTGATTTAATTGGAGTGCTAAAAACTGATAGTTATGTAATAAGACTATTAATATTAAGGCTCTAGCTTAGTGTTCAAGCATCTATTATGTTACTGAGCTTCTTTTATACATTAACACCATATTAAATTTGATCAAGTATCAGATTGCTAGTTTTGCTAAATTTGATTTTACGGGGTAATTGGCATTAGATTTAATAAGACTTTATCAGATAAGAGCGTGCTAATTACAAAGCATGTGGTACAACATAATACAATGCTGATTATAATTGTTTGGTCCTGTGAAACAATATATCACAAACCGCCTTCAGTTTCATATAAAGCAACAGTTACTGGAAAAATACATTTACTTAATTCACAAGGGACTGGAGGATGGAAAATCATAGGGTTTGTGCTTTAAATTGTCAATTGGACACTGGGTGTGTGGGCTAGACTGGCGAGATGTTGACATGGCAATTGGACCTATCCCTTTTGAGTATTTTATTTTGTATACAAGTCAGGCTGTATTCAAATTGCATGATACTGTTAACCCTTTATTCCACTTCCAAGAGAGAGACAGGATGATATGTGACTTTCATTTAGCTGCAATGAAGATACAGACAGCAAATAATCCCTGGTTTACTACTTTCTGTGAGGACTTTGAAAGTTGTTTGGAGGTTTCCCCAGAAACAGAGGAAGAATAACCTTTATGGGGACATTATTGTAGTCGCGAGGGTCCAGAGAAGGGCAACTAAGCTGGTAAAGGGTATGGAAAGTCTCAGTTATGGGGAAAGACTGGGCAGGTTGGGTCTGTTTACACTGGGGAAGAGGCGCTTAAGGGGGATATGATAACTATATATAAATATATAAGGGGATCATATAATAACCTCTCTAATGCTTTATTTACCAGTAGGTCCTTCCAACGGGCACGAGGGCACCCACTCCGTTTAGAAGAAGGGAGGTTCCGTTTAAATATTCGGAAAGGATTTGTTACTGTGAGAGCTGTGAGGTTGTGGGATTCCCTCCCCTTCCTCTGGATCAACTGGCAGTCAGGCAGGTTATATATAGGCATTATGGTTGAACGCGATGGATGTACATCTTTATTCAACCTAACTTACTATGTTACTATCTTACTGTAATAAAAAGAGGATGCCCGCCGCGCTGTCCTCTCCCTGCGCCGGCTTCCTCCTAGTGTGCGCGTGCACTTCCGCAAGTTAAGGCGCATGCGTGCTGGCGTATGACGTCAGCACGCAATGGCGCGAAATTCAAAAGTATTTAAAGGGACTTTGCCACCTTTTCATTGCCCGTGATAGGATTTGATTCCTGGTACCTTCCTGAGCCTTGTGCGTTTTGTTCCTGTAGTCCTGCTAGTGTTATTCCTGTGTTTGACTTGGCCTGTTCTTGACTATTCTGATATCCGTAACCCGACCCAGCTTGTACTTCGACTCCGATTCTGTCTCATCCTCCTGATTGATTACCTGGTTTGACCCTTGCCTGTCTGACGATCCTTGTTATCTGCCTGCCAGCGACCCAGCCAGCCTACGAACTTGCTTATTCCATTGTACCGTGATCTTCGGCCTAAACTGACTAACAGTCGTGCCCCTTTGCTTGCCAGAACTCCTCGCCTTGTTCCTCTCGTAAAATCCAGGTGGCATCTGAGTAGCTGAGGGCTCCTCCCGAAGCCAAAGGTGGTCACATTACTGGTGAAGCCGAGCCGAGACCAGGGAACTTGGCATCTGTTCTGGTTTAGGGTGCCGACCGTGACATTATCACGGGCCATGGAGGACCAAGATCACGTTGAGTCCGCTGCTGCTCCTCCCACTCCATCTGCTACTACCGAAGCGCTTCTTACCACCCTGCTACAGAGCTTGGAGGATCAGGAGCAAAAGCAAAATTATCTCCTGCAGGGTTTTCACAACCTAACCCACCAGCTGGAGACTCCGCAAGCTTCACAGCAGCAGCCTATTCCTACTGTATCTTAGCTTTTTCCCTCATTCATTCCCATCTGGTGAGGAGAAAGTAAGATTTGTTTTGACCCTTCTTCTGGGAGACCCCCAAGTCTGGGCCCTTAGACTGCCCCCCTCTGATCCTGCCCGTTTTCCCCTCGGTGTTGGTTGAAGGTCAGCCTGAGTACGAGATCAAGGAGTTCCTCGACTCCCGCCTGGCGAGAGGTAAGTTACAATATCTTACCAGGTGGAAAGGCTTCGGTCCTGAGGAGAACTCTTGGGTCTCAGTTGATGACATCAAGGCTGACCGCCTCAGGAAGCAATTTCATTCAAGGTTTCCTGAGAAGCCTGGGGGTCCAGTGCCCCCCCCCCCAGAGAGGGGGGTAATGTAATAAAAAGAGCCTTACCGGCACGGCGGGGACGCCCGCTGCACCATCCTCTCCCTGCGCCGGCTTCCTCCTAGTGGCGCAAAATTCAAAAGTGTTTAAAGGGACTTTGCCACCTTTTCATTGCCCGTGATAGGATTTGATTCCTGGTGCCTTCCTGAGCCTTGTGCGTTTTGTTCCTGTAGTCCTGCTAGTGTTTTCCTGTGTTTGACTCGGCCTGTTCTTGACTATTCTGATATCCGTAACCCGACCCAGCTTGTACTTTGACTCCGATTCTGTCTCATCCTCCTGATTGATTACCTGGTTTGACCTTTGCCTGTCTGACGATCCTTGTTTTCTGCCTGCCGCGACCCAGCTTGTCTGACTACGAACTTGCTTATTCCATTGTACCGTGATCTTCGGCCTAAAATGACTAACAGCCGTGCCCCTTTGCTTGCCAGAACTCCTCGCCTTGTTCCTCTCGTAAAGTCCAGGTGGCATCTGAGTAGCTGAGGGCTCCTCCCGAAGCCAAAGGCGGTCACACTACTGGTGAAGCCGAGCCGAGACCAGGGAACTTGGCATCTGTTCTGGTTTAGGGTGCCGACCGTGACACTAGTACAACTGATGCTGTTTGCTTTTATCCCATATAGCCTCCCATTCCTTCCCATCTAGTTCCCTCCCAATGTAGGTATCCCATTTTTGCATATATGTATATTTCTAGCCTGTGTTCAGAAAAGGATCATTCAGTAGTTTATATATGCTATACTAAGTGCTCAAAAGATTATCTTCAGGCTGCCTGTAATATAGGGGCATAATAATGCTGTAGCTGAAAGTGATCGGCGAAATGTTTCGCCAGGCATGGGTTCGCGGTGAATTTCCACGTTTCGCCATTGACGGATTGTTTCGCGAAACGGATGAAAAAATTTGCCACGGAAAAATTTGCTGAGCATCCAAAAATTGTCAAAAGAATAGCCGCGGGCGACAAAAGAATAGCCGCACGACAAAAGAATAGCCGCAGACGACAAAAGAATAGCTGCGGGTGACAAAAGAATAGCCACGGGCGACAAAAGAATAGCTGCGGGTGACAAAAGAATAGCCGCAGGTGACAAAAGAATAGCCGTGCAAGAAAAGAATAGCCACGGGCGACAAAAGAATAGCCGCGGACGACAAAAGAATAGCTGTGGGTGACAAAAGAATAGCCGCGGGTGACAAAAGAATAGCTGCGGGTGACAAAAGAATAGCCGCGGGCGACAAAAGAATAGCCGTGCGACAAAAAAATAGTTGTGGGTGACAAAAAAATTTTATGGGCGACAATTTTTTTTGATGTGCGACATTTTCGCCGTTTCTTGAATTTTTCACAAATCTTTTGAAAGATATGCAAATTTTTCAGCGAATCAAAACTGGACAGATTCGCTCATCACTAGCTTGTACCATAATTTATACTTTCTCACATTAGAACATTCCATGAGTTTGGTCTATCAAATCCCATGTGGTAAAAATATGATGTAGATGCAGCGACAGAGAGAGAGGTAGAGCAGGTTCAGACTGGGGGTTGCCTACAGGGGAGCTCGAGTGGGCCGGGGCAGTGAGAGCCTTTTCGTTTATCCTATGGCTCTTTTTCCCCCACATAAAAGTGTGTAACATGGTTAGAATGAACTGGAATAGGCTAGTTCTCAAAAAGGTAGAAGAATTTCAGGAGAATGGACCTTTTTACGGAGGCTGTTCTTGACATGGGCAGCATCAAGTCTTGACCCTTCCCCCCAAACTCTCCACCCCTTTCCTTTTACTAACACTCAGACTCCGTGTGGGTTGAAAGGGCCGCAGCCAAGTTTATTGCATATAATAATAATAATATAACTTTATAATGCCAACATGTTAATATATAACACTATCCAGTGGGATCTCCACCTCTAGTTGCTGAAGGCTGCTCCTGTGGAGATCTCTTGTTAACCAGCATAACATATTCCAGAGACTCCTCCCCTTATCTTTTGTCCCTCCCATTTTACCATTGGCTAATCACCGCCACCCCTAGCCTCTGACCTGCACAACTTCCGCCATGTCTCCTACTGACTAACTCCTGCCACTTATTCCTCATCCAATAGCTGCGACTGGTGCTACTCCATAGGGGGGGTGGGCAGGGCTGTTCCAGTAAATTGGCGCCAAATCCCTTCTGCTCACCCCTTTTATTTCCTCCCCTACCCTCTATCCAATCACTGCCCAGACTATAATCCCCATAATCCCTTGCACCCTAATACTTCCTGGGCCTTCTTCCTAGCCCTGTCATGGCCCTGTCCCTCTATTTTCTCCGGTCCTATGGGGCCTTTCCAAACAAGATATATATCTGCGGCTTTTGTTTTACATCTTGAATGAGAGGAGTACAATTATGTTTAAAAAAGATTCTTATATCTTGGTGTAAGATGGACACCTAGATAAGAGATATTATCATTTTTCCAGTTGTAAAAACATTGGATGGCCTCTAGCATTCTCTAGTGTTGGGGAAGGTGTTTTACGGTAGGCAAGCATTCCATGTTGGGGTATATATATAATTGTAACCCCTTTTTAACTAAAAAACACTAAAATACCAGGCTATGGATAGAGCATGGGCACATTGGGACTCTCTTTCTAAGGATGGGTATTATTTTGCTGAACGTACCAGAAGATGGAGCTAAGGTTGTGGTTGAACTACAACTCACTGAGGCTGTGTGATGCAGGTGTATTAAATAGGACGCCAGAAGGTTCAGTAGTTAACTATAATACAGATTTTATTCGTCCAAGACAGATGTTATCACTTCACATAGGATCAGTACTCACATGAACAACATAGAAATAGCAGAACCCACTGAGGATAACAAAGGAGGGTACCACCGGTTCATCCCCCCACTTTTGGAGTCTGGGCAGGGTAAAGTACCTTTCAGCTGGGTACCACTTTGGAAGTCAATCCCCAGGTTGATAACCTTTAACTCTTGTGGGTCCTACGGCTGGGCAAAGATCAGGGTTTATACTAACCTGTATCCTGTCACTAGCCCGGGGCCCTAAGCTAAGGCAACATTGCCTAGTGGAATAAATACTTCCGTCTGTCTTCTAGTTGGGGCCTTAGCTGCCCTTACTACCTTTTTATTACTACTCTCACTCCTCCTAGAGGGTGCTATGACAAAACTACTAATTCTATATAAACCTCATTCACGGGGCCCTGTCCCTGACTTATCCAGAATAGATATTGGTTTCTGGGGTATTCTTGGCTGTACTGGGGCCTGTTGCTGCACCCAGGCTCAGTGGAGCTGTTGTTAGTAGCATACAGGCAGCCAAAGAGGAAGCCACTCCTCCTTGCTAGATACTATATCAGTCCGCAAGGGGAGTGGTCAACCAAACTAAACCAATGGGTATAGAGTATAGTGCAAACTATAGCATACCGTATATACTCGAGTATAAGCCGATCCGAATATAAGCCGAGGTACCTAATTTTACCTAAGAAAACTGGAAAAACTTATTGACTCGAGTATAAGCCCAACCCCCCCCCCCCCCCGCCGTGGGCGGACATGTGTCTTCATGTACTTGTGTAAGTAGTAGTATTTGGTCAGACCAGGAACTCACCATAGACTGTTTCTTTGTACCCCTTAGTAAGGAACTGCATTGCTTTGGCTGGGAGTCAGGAGAAGACCTTCCCTCTCTGGGTTCTCTCCCAGCTCTCTGAGGATGGTACTGTATATACTACAATGTATCTGGCATATTTTACTTACTGACCCCAATTCTCCCCAAAAGAGTGCAGATGGCTGTGAAAATAAATAAGAACTTGGGGGATAGTTTATGCCATAGTCATTTTCTAGGATCTAAAAAGTCAAAAATAGCTGCCTGCCTAAATGGGTTATTCCATGTATTATACTTAGTAATATCCCTCCTGACTAAGTTATACTGAATCTGAAAACACTGCAACAATATTTAGGTAGTCTCTCTCTATTGCTCCAGCTTTTGCTTGCTCCCGCGCTCACAACGCCCCCCCCCCCCCCGTTGACACGCACTAACCTCCGTCCACAAGGGGGAGTGGGGGCGGGTGGGCGAGAGCGTTACATGTCCGGATCAAGAGTCAGCAGCACGCGCGCACACGCACTCACCTCAGTCCACGGGGGGGTGGTGGGAGTGGGGGTGGTGCAAGCACGTTACATCTCCAGATCAAGAATCGGCAGGACAGAGGGAGGGAGGAAAGGGGGAGGTGTACTCGAGTAAAACCTTGGCTTATACTCAAGTATATACGGCAAGTGAAGAGGTAGGTTTGAAAAGAAATAGGGGATCTAAACCCTATGTGTCCCTACATAATGTTCATGTGTGTTTGACTATTGTTATGCTTATATTGTTATTTAGCAAAATGTAATGTTTGATAACAATTTGTTAATAAAAGCTGTTATATCCCAGCGTGGTTGTCCTTATTGTCTCGTGAAATTTGGTAATGGTTTGAGGGTTAAATGAGTCCGCTTACCAGCTTGACGATACACAGTCAGGAGTTTGCATGTTATTTCCGCGTTGTTGTGGCTTTTCCGCTGGTACTCTCTCCCTCTCCCACACTTCAAAACAACATACAGTCACGGTAATTGGCTCCTTATAAATGTCATAGGAGCTGCGCAACATGTCAGCACTATATAAATAAAGAATAATCATTATTATCATCATAATTAAAATTGGAACAAAATACATGTCAAAGTCTGCTAAAAGTTTTTATCTATCATTTAAAATGCATTAGTAGCAAAGCAATCAAAAAAAGATCTAATTTGCAGCCTTAAGAAGTGACTGCTGTTTGTTAATAAGCTTTAAAGTGAACTTAATGAGTCAATTAAGTGTTCATTGGCAAAGTGCATTGGACATAAAACTGAACAGGGATACATAAGGATAAGCAGAACATAAAATAAAGGGGTTCTCAGCTCATACAAACATTTAATAGTCTGGGTTATGGTTAATGTAAAGGATTTACACACAGTGAACTGATTTATATAAAATACTTAACTGAATTGTGTTTAATGTAAAGGAATGCTGGAGTCATTTTATGGTACTACAGGTATGGGACCTGTTATCCAGAATGCTCAGGACCTGGGGTTTTAGAGATAAGGGGTCTTTCTATAATTTGGATCTCTATAATTTAAGCTCTGCTAAAAATCATTTATATATTGAATAAACCCAATAGGACTTTTTTGCCCCCAATAAGGGGTAATTATATCTTAGTTGGGATCAAGTACAGGTACTGTTTTATTATTACAGAGAAAAGGGAATTATTTAACCATTAAATAAACCCAATAGGGCTGTTCTGCCCCCAATAAGGATTTATTATATCTCAGTTGGGATCAAGTACTGGTACTGTTTTATTATTACAGAGAAAAGGGAATCATTTAACCATTAAATAAACCCAATAGGGCTGTTCTTCCCCCAATAAGGGGTAATTATATCTTAGTTGGGATCAAGTACAGGTACTGTTTTATTATTACAGAGAAAAGGGAATTATTTAACCATGAAATAAACCCAATAGGGCTGTTCTGCCCCAATAAGGGGTAATTATATCTTAGTTGGGATCAAGTACAGGTACTGTTTTATTATTACAGAGAAAAGGGAATCATTTAACCATTAAATAAACCCAATAGGGCTGTTCTGCCCCCAATAAGGGGTAATTATATCTTAGTTGGGATCAAGTACAGGTACTGTTTTATTATTACAGAGAAAAGTGAATCATTTAACCATTAAATAAACCCAATAGGACTGTTCTGCCCCCAATAAGGGGTAATTATATCTTAGTTGGGATCAAGTACAGGTACTGTTTTATTATTACAGAGAAAAGGGAATCATTTAACCATTAAATAAACCCAATAGGGCTGTTCTGCCCCCAATAAGGGGTAATTATATCTTAGTTGGGATCAAGTACAGGTACTGTTTTATCCCATACCTGTACAAAAAAAACATATGACTCCCCATACAAAGTTATTATTAAAGAGTCCTAGCTGCTTCCAATTACTGCAACCCTGTTTTGTTACATTTAAAAAATCCTTATGGCCTGTGGCCATGTACTGCTAAAATATTAAAATGAGTTTATTGTTAATCTCACCTTAATAAAATTGGGGCTATATTAGTGATTCTGAAGTCAGAATGGAAGGTTAATAGGAGAGGGCCTCTATAGAAAGTTAAGCTATAAAAAGCAAAGTTCATTTACAGATAAATACTGCTTAGTTGACAAGGGGGATTTAGTTTAAAAGGTACTGACTGTTGTTCCTTGCTCATTCATGAGAACATTTTTAATTGCAGGAAAAAAAAACTAGCAAATGTTTCTTTAAGAGGGGATTAACAAATAACAGTAGAAACGTAGCAGCACTCTCTCGGGATAATTGCGCACCATAACTGCAATCTGTTAATGGCACGGCATTCAGCATGGGGTTATACAGAGGCTTTGTGTGGACCTTTGTCTTATTACACTGACTTTATCAAGTGAAAAATGTTCCCATTTATGGAAGTGTTTACTTTAAAAACTGAAAGTGGGCAGAAAAAAATGTCGATCAAGATTTATAGCAGTGCTTAATTGTGCCCTGCTGAGTGTGGCTTATATCTATGGGATGCATGGGCAGCCACGGTGTGTTTCTCTATCCTTTTCCTGGATATCTGCTTGGGAAATGCTGGGTACTGTAGTCCCACGGCTGGAGCGGCACATGTTATTTGTGCTATGGTAATAACACAGTACAGGTATGGGATCCCTTATCCAATCCAGAAAAGCCATCTCCCATAGACTCCATTATAAGCAAATAATTCTAATTTTTAAAAATGATTTCCTTTATACCTGTAATAATAAAACAGTACCTTGTACTTGGTCCCAACTAAGATATAATTACCCCTTATTGGGGGCAGAACAGCCCTATTGGGTTTATTTAATGGTTAAATGATTCCCTTTTCTCTGTAATAATAAAACAGTACCTGTACTTGATCCCAACTAAGATATAATTACCCCTTATTGGGGGCAGAACAGCCCTATTGGGTTTATTTCATGGTTAAATGATTCCCTTTTCTCTGTAATAATAAAACAGTACCTGTACTTGATCCCAACTAAGATATAATTACCCCTTATTGGGGCAGAACAGCCCTATTGGGTTTATTTAATGGTTAAATGATTCCCTTTTCTCTGTAATAATAAAACAGTACCTGTACTTGATCCCAACTAAGCTATAATTACCCCTTATTGGGGCAGAACAGCCCTATTGGGTTTATTTAATGGTTAAATGATTCCCTTTTCTCTGTAATAATAAAACAGTACCTGTACTTGATCCCAACTAAGATATAATTACCCCTTATTGGGGGCAGAACAGCCCTATTGGGTTTATTTCATGGTTAAATGATTCCCTTTCTCTGTAATAATAAAACAGTACCTGTACTTGATCCCAACTAAGATATAATTACCCCTTATTGGGGGCAGAACAGCCCTATTGGGTTTATTTCATGGTTAAATGATTCCCTTTTCTCTGTAATAATAAAACAGTACCTGTACTTGATCCCAACTAAGATATAATTACCCCTTATTGGGGCAGAACAGCCCTATTGGGTTTATTCAATATTTCAATGATTTTTAGCAGACTAAAGTTATGGAGATCCAAATTACTGAAAGATCCCTTATCCGGAAAACCCCAGGTCAGGAGCCTTCTGGATATCAGGTCCCATACCTATATAGCTCACTACAAGTGATGAGCAAATTGTTTGGTTTTTGCTGTTTCGCGAACCTTTTGAAAGATTCACGAATTTTTCGGCGAAACGGGAGATATTCGCTCATCTCTACTGCTTGTGCTAGGTGACAGCCTGCTTGGATTTCCTATCATCGAGACACCACAGATCCAGGACTGGCAGCAGGGCAGCTGAACTTGGGAGATGCAGCTCCTGCTGGTAGCAGAGTTTGGGGCCATACTCTCTGTAGGTAGAGGCAGCCTAATACTCATTCAAGTCTTCAGCGAGGAACGGCAGAGCATAGTAGGAAATCTGGCTTTAGAATATTGCCTTGGGTTAGGCTGGCAAGGTCCTGTTTATTTGATAAAATGGGGGTTCAGTGGGGTGCCTCTATCTTAGTTGGGATCAAGTACAGGTACTGTTTTATTATTACAGAGAAAAAGGAAATCAATTTTAAAAATCGGAATTATTTTATTAAAATGGAGTCTATGGGAGACAAGCTTTCCGTAATTCAGAGCTTTCTGGATAACTGTTTTCCGGATAAGGGATCCCATACCTGTACACTGAAAATATATGACTTAATTGTGTCATTGACAAGTTGAAGAGGTTTAGGCCACACACGCTGTTCTTTATGCGGATGCTGAAGAGGTTGGGGGGGCAGTGATATAAAACATAAGTATCACCATCTTGCCCTCCAGCACTTACATTTACCCAGACTTGGGTATAGGAAGAATAGAGTTGATAGAAACCTCTGAAGTTCTGTTTTGTTGCAGTGTAATTAGGAAATGCACATATCATTTACCAGCATTCTTTCATGTAATTCCGTTCACAGTTATAAATCTGATGCATGGGTGCAATTTGCATTGTATTATACGGCGCACAACGTGGTATTAGTCACGTAATTATCAGCTATTTCTTTCCTCCTCCTTGTCTCTGCAAATTACATTAGGGAACAAACACTTATGGAACGCCATGGAATACTAATATTTTGAATCCATCAGGCTAAACGCTGCTTTTGGAACAAAAAAGTATAGATTTTTTTTATTTTTTCAAAATGGAGAACATTACTTTTACTTTGCTTTAACTGTTTAACTACCAGCAACAAAGAACAGGGCTGATTTGCTAGTACAGGTATGGGACCTATTATCCAGAATGCTCTGGACCTGGGGTTTTCCGGATAAGGGATCTTCCGTAATTTGGATCAAGTCTACTAAAAAATAATTTAAATATTGAATAAACCCAATAGGGCTGTTCTGCCCCCAATAAGGGGTAATTATATCTTAGTTGGGATCAAGTACAGGTACTGTTTTATTATTACAGAGAAAAGGGAATCATTTAACCATTAAATAAACCCAATAGGGCTGTTCTGCCCCCAATAAGGGGTAATTATATCTTAGTTGGGATCAAGTACAGGTACTGTTTATTATTACAGAGAAAAGGGAATCATTTAACCATTAAATAAACCCAATAGGGCTGTTCTGCCCCAATAAGGGGTAATTATATCTTAGTTGGGATCAAGTACAGGTACTGTTTTATTATTACAGAGAAAAGGGAATCATTTAACCATTAAATAAACCCAATAGGGCTGTTCTGCCCCAATAAGGGGTAATTATATCTTAGTTGGGATCAAGTACAGGTACTGTTTTATTATTACAGAGAAAAGAGAATCATTTAACCATTAAATAAACCCAATAGGGCTGTTCTGCCCCCAATAAGGGGTAATTATATCTTAGTTGGGATCAAGTACAGGTACTGTTTTATTATTACAGAGAAAAGGGAATCATTTAACCATTAAATAAACCCAATAGGGCTGTTCTGCCCCCAATAAGGGGTAATTATATCTTAGTTGGGATCAAGTACAGGTACTGTTTTATTATTACAGAGAAAAAGGAAATCATTTTCAAAAATTAGAATTATTTGCTTATAATGGAGTCTATGGGAGACGGGATTTCCGAGTTCTGAACTTTTTGGATAATGGGTTTCCGGATGATCGATCCCATACCTGTACTAATAAATAACAGTTGGTCTGTTTTGGGGGAGTCTAGCTCTCCCTAAATCTTCATTATTCTCTGTCTAGTATCAAAGTAGGGTGATTTCCATGGCCATCTAGGCTTTGAGGATACCTAACAATGGTCCAGCTTTCATTTAGGAATGTTCAACTCATGTTCGACTAAACTAGTGGTTCTTACCCTGTGGGTCGGGACCCTTTTGGGGGTTGAAACGACCCTTTCACAGGAGTTGCCTAAGACCATTGGAAAACACATATTTCCGATGGGCTTAGGAATAATTTTATGGTTGGGGGTCACCACAACATGAGGAACTGTATTAAAGGGTCGAAGGTTGAGAACCGCTGGGCTAAACTCAACATCTGTTTGAGGACACTAGTAGTTGTAATTCCATAATTTGCATTTGTCCTCTTGTTCTAAAATAAAAGCTATAGAAATATGATGTAACTAAATGTTAAAACGGAGTGTTCCAGTAGGCTGGAGATCCCCCACAAGAATGACTGCTATAATAATGTTATGTATGAAAATGGAGAGGAGGCACAAGTGACAAGCATGGCTGATTATACAAACCATTATGATGAGAAAAGGAACAAAATGATCAGAGAACTGAAGTGCTGATTGCCTTGAGCTTTAACATGCAGAGCCCAGATGCTTCCTAATGTCTCTCACTTTGGGTCCAAATATCAGCCATACAATATTCAAAACGTCCATAAATTTGTAATTCACAGGGAGCGCTGTAGGGCAGAATTCCATACATTTTTGTTCATCTTTCCAATGGAACAATGATTGTAGGGTATTAGAGCATTCATTTACTAAATTATATGTTAAAGCCTCCCCAGGAAACTGATGCTGCTGGGCATCTGAACGACTGGAGTGACAGCACTGCTGCTTTATAAAGAAGTAAGCATAGCCAGGCCCGGATTTGTGGAGAGGCCACAAAGGCCCGGGCCTAGGGCGGCAGAAGTTCAGGGGCGGCATGCCGCCCCGCCGCAAGAAAATTTTTAAATTTTGCTCCCATACGGAGAAGTCGGGACCTCTCCCCACTGCTCCGTATGGGAGTTAAAAGGAGCGTTCGCGCATGCGCAATGGGGGGGGGGGGGCGCGTTTGCGCATGCGCACTGGGGGGGGGGGGCGCGTTTGCGCATGCGCACGGGGGACACCCACAGGGGCGGCCTCGGGGCGCACGGGATAGAAATTCGGCCCTGAGCATAGCCTCATTTACCTTCTACTGTCCAGTTACTAAGCCATATGTGCCATTTAATTAAATTACAATTGTTTTCCAAGTTTAACTTTAAAAAGCTCATAACATGGGGAAATCAATATCTCAGATCTCTGGCATGGAAGAATTTGGGGTATTAACCAATAACAGTTTTTCTCACTTCTAGGGGCACATTTACTAACCCACGAATCCGAATCCGAATTGGAAAAATTCCGATTGGAAAACGAACATTTTGCGACTTTTTCGTATTTTTTGCGATTTTTTTCGTCGCCTTTACGACTTTTCGGAAATTGTCACGACTTTTTCGTTACCGATACGATTTGCGCGAAAAAACGCAAGTTTTTCATAGCCATTACGATTCGCTCGTATCTTGTTGCGACTTTTTCGTATTGAGCGCTCGTAAGCGGCGGGCGAAACTTTCAGACTTAGCATGATTTTGGAAGCCTCCCATAGGAGTTAATGGCACCCTGCAGCTCCAACCCGGCCCAAGGAAAGTCTCCCATAGGGCTCAATGGCACTCTGCAGCTCCAACCCGGCCCAAGGAAAGTCTCCCATAGGGCTCAATGGCACTCTGCAGCTCCAACCTGGCCCAAGGAAAGTCTCCCATAGGGCTCAATGGCACTCTGCAGCTCCAACCCGGCCCAAGGAAAGTCTCCCATAGGGCTCAATGGCACTCTGCAGCTCCAACCCGGCCCAAGGAAAGTCTCCCATAGGGCTCAATGGCACTCTGCAGCTCCAACCCGGCCCAAGGGAAGTCTCCCATAGGGCTCAATGGCACTCTGCAGCTCCAACCCGGCCCAAGGAAAGTCTCCCATAGGGCTCAATGGCACTCTGCAGCTCCAACCCGGCCCAAGGAAAGTCTCCCATAGGGCTCAATGGCACTCTGCAGCTCCAACCTGGCCCAAGGAAAGTCTCCCATAGGGCTCAATGGCACTCTGCAGCTCCAACCTGGCCCAAGAAAAGTCACCATACTGAAGCTTGAATGAATCCGAATCTTTCGTACTCGGCACGAAAGCTGCGAAAAAGTCGCGACTTTTCGCGCAAGTAGTAACGCTACGAAAAAATCGCAACATTTTGCGCAACATTCGAAATGGCTACGAAAAAGTTGCGACAATTTTCCGAAAAATTGCCAAATACCGATCATTATGAAAAAAACGCAATCGGACGAATTCGGCCGTTCGTGAGTAAGTAAATGTGCCCCCTAGAGTGAGTTATAATAAAGCTAGTCATACTACTACTTCACTCTGGCTACTGCTTAGTTGCTTTCCTACCCAAGGTATTTTCTCTTCTTCACGTTATTGAGTTGACTGCACCATATAACCCCTCATGTCCACTGAGTAATGTCCAAAGGGGTTTACCTAGTTACAGAGACCCCACAAGGTGTGCTGGACCCTAAGAGATCCTCCCGCCTTCTAAGGCAGGGACCCCCAACCTTTCTTTCACAGTCGAATGTAAAAAGACTTGGGGAGCAACACAAGCACCATAAAGTTCATGGAGGAGCCAAATAAGGGCTGTGATTGGCTATTAGGCAGCCTCTATGCACCCTATCAGCTTACAGGGGGCTTTATTTGGTAGGAAATCTTGTTTTTATTCAACCAAAACTTGCCCCCAAGTCAGGAATTCAAAAATAACTCCCTGGTTTGGGGGCACTGAGATCAACATCCACGGGGTTGGGGAGCAATATGTTGGCCCCGAGCCACTGGTCAGTGTTCTAATGTGTACCTTGCAGGGTCGGACAGGGGGGTGCAGGGCCCACGGGGCCCTGCAGTTGCCCCCACAGCAGCGTCCCATAAGCCCCCACAGGGTCCCCCACCCTACGTCCTCCCCTGAGCGAGTGTAAGTTAAACGTGTCAGGGGAAGAACGGTCAGGCAGGGGGAGCGCCGACAAGGGTCGGGTCTTTGCCACTGGGGCCCCAGCAGCCCAGTCCGACCCTGTTACCTTGACTTCTGTGCACAATAATGCATTTTAGAATACAAAAATAGGTTTTGACATGTTATAAAATTAAATCAAGCCAAGTATGGACAGAAACATGTCAAGCGCTGTGATGTTCTACAGTGTCAGTTACATTATTTATCTCAACTGTACTCAGGCATTTATATGAACTCTAGAAACCACAGTATTTGGTGCTTAAAATATCAATTTCACAAAGCATGTATTCATCGTTTTTTAATGACATGGTTAGGGATTTGTGGAGGCTAATGAATCAAGTGATGGGTGTAGACAAAATTAAGGCAAAGTTTTTTAAAAAATAACATTTATACTAACATTACTTTGTTTAGCATCACTAGAAACTCTTTTAATGCTTTACTAGTCTGCTCTCTTAATTTAAAAACCTTTTCTTGAAGTTAAACTTAAAGCTTAGTGAATCTAAACTGACCCACAGACTGCGGCTAGAGATGTACTGTGAAACAAAGTCCTCCTCAAGTAGGCATTGATAATAGTTAGACCAGTGATCCCCAACCAGTGGCTCCGGGGCAACATGTTGCTCCCCAACCCCTTGGGTGTTGCTCTCAGTGCCCCCAAACCAGGTACAGGTATGGGATCCCTTATCCGGAAACCCGTTATCCAGAAAGCTCCAAATTACGGAAAGGTCGTCTCCTATAGACTCCATTTTATTCAAATAATTCAGAATTCTAAAACTGATCTCCTTTTTCTCTGTAGTAATAAAACAGTACTTGATCCCAACTAAGATATAATTACCCCTTATTGGGGGCAGAACAGCCCTATTGGGTTTATTTAATGGTTAAATGATTCCCTTTTCTCTGTAATAATAAAACAGTACCTGTACTTGATCCCAACTAAGATATAATTACCCCTTATTGGGGGCAGAACAGCCCTATTGGGTTTATTTAATGGTTAAATGATTCCCTTTTCTCTGTAATAATAAAGCAGTACCTGTACTTGATCCCAACTAAGATATAAATACCCCTTATTGGGGGCAGAACAGCCCTATTGGGTTTATTTCATGGTTAAATGATTCCCTTTTCTCTGTAATAATAAAACTGTACCTGTACTTGATCCCAACTAAGATATAATTACCCCTTATTGGGGGCAGAACAGCCCTATTGGGTTTATTTAATGTTTTATTGATTTTTTAGTTTTAGACTTAAGGTATGCAGATCCAAATTACGGAAATACCCTTTATCCGGAATACCCTTGGTCCCGTGCATTCTGGATAACAGGTCCTATACCTGTAGTTATTTTAGAATTCCTGACTTGGGGGCAAGTTTTGGTTGAATAAAAACAAGATTTCCTACCAAATAAAGCCCCCTGTAAGCTGATAGGGTGCATAGAGGCTGCCTAATAGCCAATCACAGCCCTTATTTGGCTCCTCCATGAACTTTTATGGTGCTTGTGTTGCTCTCCAAGTCTTTTTACATTTGACTGTGGCTCATGAGTAAGAAAGGTTGGGGATCCCTGAGTTAGACTGAGATTTATATGTATTTTAGACAAATGGAAGAATAACTTGGGAGTGCAGAATACAGAGTTTAATGAAGGATGCTTTGCAGCCAACCATTCCTTGCATTGGCCTGTGTATATAATCATTAGTTAATCATAATGCCCATTAAGATCCCCATCACTTAGACCTTTCCTTTATAGCCAATATTTGGCCCTACACATCTGACCCAACTGGTCAGATATCAGCCTGTGATTATGTAAAATGGTGGGATCATACATATGTGACCAAATGCTTTATGAGTACAAATCAAATCATATCTGGCAGTTTGGCCCATGATTTAAGCTAATTGCGTGGTAAGGTAAAGTGAGGGTAAGGGTTAAAAAAAAATCTTTCCTAGTACCCCAACTCTCTCAACAGGTTGGTGTAAGAAACAACTTTGAAAACACCAAAATTTACAGTCCATTGTTATTGTGTTTGCATAGTGTTTAGTGGCAAGGAGAGCAAGCATTGACATAGTTTAAACACATCAGTAGTGATGGACGAAATGTTTCACCAGGCTGGATTCGCCATGGCGAATTTCCATGTTTTGCCATTGGTGGATTGTTTCGCGAAACGGGTGAAAAAATTTGCTGTCCAAAAATTGTCGCAAGAGCGGGCGTCAAAAGAATAGTCGCACGTCAAAAATTGTCACAGGAAAAGTCGCAGGCGTCAAAAGGATAATCGCGCATCCAAAAATTGTTGCAAGAATGGTCAAGGGGCCCCAAAAGAATAGTCGCACGTTAAAAAATTATCGCAAGAATAGTCCCGGGCCTCAAAAGAATAGTCGCACGTCCAAAAACTATCGCAAGAATAGTCGCGCATCAAAAGAATAGTTGCGGGCGACAATTTTTTTTCTGCGCAACATTTTCGCCGTTTCGCAAATTTTTCAGCGAAACGAAATTCGCTCATCACTACACATCAGTAAAGTGGCATCCAGATGGGCTGGTAGAATGGCAATGGACTAGAGTAGGGTACCTGATGGGGTCTGTGGTGCAATGGCAAGAAGTCTGTGGGGCTGCAGGAGAACTGCCTGTGTTGGAAGAAGTTTGGAAGGAAACACTTATCAAGTCCAATTCACTTCAAAATAAGTTTATAGCATCTGAAAATACATTTTAGAAAATCTTTCCATGTAAATTTAGGCACCGCTGAATACTTTTCTTGATTGCAAAGATGAAAATTCATCAAGCCTCTATTATAGAAAATGATAGTAAATGGTTATTAACACCTTGCTAATGGTTCCAGAACCTGGCAAATGAGCCTCTAAGTTAGAAAACGGTTATTTCTGGGAATTGGTTGGAGATGGGTTTTTTTTTCCATTTGATGTGTGGGATTCTCTTATTGCATGCCATTTAAGTCATTTATTCTCCTTGCACAGAAACCTGGCTTTCACAGAATGATACCGCCATTGAGGCTGCACTCTCACAGTGGTCTCTCTTTCTCTCACCCCCCTCCCCGGACCACTAGACGGTGTGGGGGAGTCAGAATTCTCCTCCAGCTTTTTCATGTACATTTTTTGAGGTGCATTTTCTTCAAAACTTCCATCCTCTCTCTCATTTACAGGCCTCCATCAGCCTCCTCTGCTACCTTCCTTTGAAACCTGGCTCTCTTTTGTCCTCTGTACTGAAAGCCCTACAATCCTCCCCTATTTAGGATTCCTCCTCGTGTTTTCTTCATCTAACCTCCTCCTTTGAACTCCAACAGTGGACAAATAATCCAACTCATAAGGATGGCCACTGGATCTAGTTCCTTTCTGTTCCTTATCTGGTTACATTTTATGTCTCACGTTCTCCTTCCTATCCGGCTCTTTCCCCTACTGTACTAATTCAGAATACACATGACATAGACCTCCCGGCCTTAGCTCACTTTTTCAGGTCTAATCTACCTCTGGTCGCAGGGAAGATCATTCTTACCCTCCACTAACGTTCAGAGCTGAATCGTCAGATACTCAGGTAGAAACAAAAGAATTCTACTCCATCTGATGATTCAGAGTTAAACGCTGCCTTTGCTTGAGTGCCTTTAAAAGCACATGCTAAAAATATTCCGTCCCACCAAATTGATCAATATCTAAGGCCTTTCCGCTATCGGTCACCATACCTCCCAAATCCTCAAAGAATACACCCAATTTAGTAAAATTTATAAATATATAGTGTGCTAACACAGTTTAATTAGACAATTTATAAAAGAGATCAAAGTTAAAGACAAAAATCTTTACCTAAAACAGGTATTGACCTGGGTGTATATACCCCAGGTCCCTCGCCAAATATTTCAAATGTTAGTACACATGCAGTGAAGATCACATAAATATACACACACTCACCGATGCCAAAATTTGGTTTGGGTGCTTGGAGCCCCAAACCCATAGCCCAAGGGAGCAAACTCTAATCTTTGAAAAAAGCGGGTCGCAAAGCACCATGGTCAGCCAGAGAATGGATAAAACTCGAACTTTATTTACATTCTTAAAAACCCAGAACGCCTGACACATTTCGTGCGTACCCGCACTTAATCATAGGCATAAGAATGTAAATAAAGTTTGAGTTTTATCAATTTTCCACCTTACCTCCCACCTTAGTTTTGTACGATAATATTGGTGCGTATATGGCCACCTTTGCTCTTATCTCTCCCCCCTATAGTATGTCTTTAGAACTGTTGAATATGAGATAAAGTAATTGTGCATGTTTCCTGTTTAATCTGCTGATGCTGTAAGTTTTTGGCCACGCCCACTTTTGTGACCACGCCCCAATTGACACACCCCATTTTTTTCTAAAAATACTCCTTTTATATAGGGATCAGATGCAAATGTGCTATACCCTCATACTGTACTACCTAAGGAAGCCCACAGAGCCCCCCATACACAGTGCCCTTCATACACAGAGCCCCCCCATATACAGTACCCCCCATACACAGTACCCTTTATACACAGAGCCCCCCATACACAGTGCCCCCCATACACAGTGCCCCCCCATACACAGTGCCCCCCATACACAGAGGCCCCCCATACACAGAGCCCCCCATACACAGAGCCCCCCATACACAGAGGCCCCCAAACACAGAGGCCCCCCCAAACACAGAGGCCCCCCATACACAGAGCCCCCCAAACACAGAGCCCCCCCCAAACACAGAGGCCCCCCCATACACAGAGCCCCCCAAACACAGAGCCCCCATACGCGCTCCGACTCCTTCCACTGCTTCTCTCCTGTGGCTCCTTCGCCGGCGGTCCCTGGCCCTTTTATAAGGTTGTGCCCCGTGTGTACGTGTGATGTCATTACGCACGGGCGCAACCTTATAAAAGGGCCAGGGACCGCCGGCGAAGGAGCCACAGGAGAGAAGCAGCGGAAGGAGTCGGAGCGCTCATCCCGCTGTCCCGGATCCTTCTATGAATGTCCCGCATTTCCGTAATCTATTACGAAAATGTGGGACATTCAGGGAACTATAGAAAGTGGGACTGTCCTGCTTAAAGCGGGACAGTTGGGGGGTATGGAATTACTCCAGCAGCTACTTCTCTGTGTGTTACTCGATATTCCATGGACACAACAGACTGGCGACGAGGATGGGATTTTTAGGAAGATCTTCCATTGCTAAAGTCCTTATCATGGCTTCCCATAAAAACAACAATAACTTAGAAACTTCAAAGCTCTTCATTCTTCTACACCTCACTACATCTCATGTCTTCATATGTTTCTGGCTGACTCCTCCTTTCAGAGCAACCCTACTCTTACTGCCATTTCTCATCTTATACCTTTCTGCCATGCTACTCCATATATTTGGAATGCCATTCCTGAATTCCTCTGGTGAGAATCCTTCCTCAGTCTTTTGAGAGCTAATAACCTGCAGCACTATTACCCTCCTATCTGTGTCTGTCAGTTACCCTCCCATTTAGATTGTGAGCTCTACGGGGCAGGGACTTCCATCCTCCTGTCTTTTTGGTTGTTAACTTATTGCAACTCTACCTTGTATTTATTTGTATTTATCATCATACTTTGTATTTATCTATTATTGGAATAACCCCCGGTTTGTTGTATTCATCTTTTGTTCTGCTGTAGGGATGAGCGAAATTTTTCGGCAGGTATTTATTTACGGCAAATGTATTAAATAAATATTTTCCTAAACAAATGTATTTTTCTGAATTATTTTACAATATATGTTGACGATGTCCTTTATGTCCTTTACTTTAATTGAGCTATTGCTGAACAAAGGTGTATATCGTCATATAGGATGACCTGTCACCCTAAGAAATTATTCCAAATCCTTTTCTATGATGACTATTGAGCAAAATAAACTTTGCATTCACTATATAATTATGTAAATTAAAATGGCAGGCACTAATTTGAGTCCACTGTTATTAAGGCAAGTTTTGTATCACCCCAAATGTCCATGAACAGGCTACACAATTAGGCTCAGGTTTTAGATACATACAAATACAATATATATATATTGGGTTTATTTAATGGTTAAATGATTCCCTTTTCTCTGTAATAATAAAACAGTACCTGTACTTGATCCCAACTAAGATATAATTACCCCTTATTGGGGGCAGAACAGCCCTATTGGGTTTATTTAATGGTTAAATGATTCCCTTTTCTCTGTAATAATAAAACAGTACCTGTACTTGATCCCAACTAAGATATAATTACCCCTTATTGGGGCAGAACAGCCCTATTGGGTTTATTTAATGGTTAAATGATTCCCTTTTCTCTGTAATAATAAAACAGTATCTGTACTTGATCCCAACTAAGATATAATTACCCCTTATTGGGGGCAGAACAGCCCTATTGGGTTTATTTCATGGTTAAATGATTCCCTTTTCTCTGTAATAATAAAACAGTACCTGTACTTGATCCCAACTAAGATATAATTACCCCTTATTGGGGCAGAACAGCCCTATTGGGTTTATTTAATGGTTAAATGATTCCCTTTTCTCTGTAATAATAAAACAGTACCTGTACTTGATCCCAACTAAGATATAATTACCCCTTATTGGGACAGAACAGCCCTATTGGGTTTATTTAATGGTTAAATGATTCCCTTTTCTCTGTAATAATAAAACAGTACCTGTACTTGATCCCAACTAAGATATAATTACCCCTTATTGGGGCAGAACAGCCCTATTGGGTTTATTCAATATTTAAAGGATTTTTAGTAGACTTAAGGTATGGAGATCCAAATTATGGAAAGATCCCTTATCCGGAAAATCCCAGGTCCCGAGCATTCTGGATAATAGATCCCATACCTGTATTATAACAGGAATTGATGTTTTCATTAGAAAAGTTAATTTGCAAAGTACCTTTATTATACAGTTTTTTTGTGTGTCTGGGTAACAGTATCCCTTTAAATTCTCAATAAATAGCAGGAAAAATGCACAGAATATTATCTTTGAAAATTTACATTTGCTTTAATGTAAAGGACAGGCCACTTTTCCCAGAGATTGAAATGGCAACTTGAGAGAGATAACGATACATTTTAATGTGCATCTTTGCATTTATTTATAACAAAAATAAAATACTGCTGTTGGAGCGAGAGATTGGGCGGATTTGGAAGCATAAAAAGCCTACGGAATCCAATAACATGGGGGCGCCATGTGTCTAAAATGTGACAATCTCAATATAATCCGCCCGTGCATTAGGATTAGGTATAAAGTTCTACGTGCATATGACTTTTGTTAATATAATATATATATTTTTAGGAGAAAATATGTCATATATCTGTTAACGTCGATGCAAATTCATGATTAGCAAGTCCATATGTCCTTGATAATATAAATGCATCCATTAGGTTAAAAACCAGAATATATTTGAGCATTAAATCAACAACTGAACAATTCAAAGTTTGGATAATGCACTTTGTGATCACTATGAATTGTAGGCTTAAGGCGGCCATACACGTAGCAATTACGTTACTTTCCCCCACTCATGTTCAGGGCTGATATGGAGGTAGAAACAATAGGAATTATACTCTACTTGTGTATGGGGGGCAGTTTTGGGCTCCAGTCCTTAAGAAGGATATTAATGAGCTGGAGAGAGTGCAGAGACTGCAACTAAACTGGTAAAGGGGATGGAAGGGTTAAGCTATGAGGTTAGACTGTCAGGGTTGTTTTCTCTGGAAAAGAGGCGCTTGCGAGGGGACATGATTACTCTGTACAAGTACATTAGGGGGGATTATAGGCAGATGGGGGGATGTTCTTTTTTCCCATAAAAACAATCAGCGCACCAGAGGCCCCCCCTTTAGATTAGAGGAACGGAGCTTCCATTTGAAGCAGCGTAGGGGGTTCCTCACGGGGAGGGCAGTGAGGTTGGGGAATGCCCTTCCTAGTGATGGGGTAATGGCAGATTCTGTTAGTGCCTATAAGAGGGGCCTGGATGAGTTCTTGAACAAGCACAGTACCCAAGGCTATTGTGATACTAAGGGGCTGATTTACTAACCCACGAATCCGACCCGAATTGGAAAAGTTCCGACTTGAAAACGAACATTTTGCGACTTTTTCGTATTTGTTGCGATTTTTTCGGCGGCTTTACGAATTTTTCGTTACCAATACGATTTTTGCGTAAAAACGCGAGTTTTTCGTAGCCATTACGAAAGTTGCATAAAAAGTTGCGCTTTTTTCGTAGCGTTAAAACTTACGCGAAAAGTTGCGCCTTTTTCGTAGCGTTAAAACTTAAAAGGTGCAAAGTTTCGCGTAAGTTTTAACGCTACGAAAAAAGCACAATTTTTGCGCAAGTTTTAACGCTACGAAAAATCGCCAGATTTTACGCAACTTTCGTAATGGCTACGAAAAACTCGCGTTTTTACGCAAAAATCGTATTGGTAACGAAAAAATTCGTAAAGATGCCGAAAAAATCGCAAAAAATACGAAAAAATCGCAAAATACCGATCATTACGAAAAAAACGCAATCGGACTCATTTCGACCCGTTCGTGGGTTAGTAAATCAGCCCCTAATACCTACAGTTAGTATTAGTGTTTGTATATATAGTTTATGTATGTGAGTGTGTAGATAGGTCAGTATAGGGTGTGGGTGCTGGGTTTACTTGGAAGGGTTAAACTTGATGGACTCTGGTCTTTTATCAACCCTATGTAACTATGTAACTATACCTCCGCCTGCTGATTCAGCCCTAAACATTGATTTAGCTTGGGTGCCTTCAACAGCGCCCGATCAAAATCTTTCAACCAGTCTGATCTACGAGACGACGGATATCTGCAGCCTTTGCAATATCGGTTGCCTCGTGGATCCACCATACATGCACCGAATATCATACGAAACAGTGTGTGTATGGCCAGCTTTAGACCTATCGACTCAGTGGTTACGTACATGTTTGCCATAGGCTCAGAACATGAAATGTGACAGTAAATACACTTTAACAACTAAATCTGCTGTCTCCTTTAAAGTTACCAGATCAGTTTAAAATACAGGGACACTTCTTAAAAATGCATGTTGCAGGGCTACACTGATTGCAATGAAATTATATTGCTTTCAGTGCAGCCCTTCCTGCTGGATTTTTTTTAGATGTGCCACTCTCTTAGGCAGGATGGGCCTTTGCTATATGGAAGAGACCAGCGGAGCTTAGGGTGTAGTGAAACTACAACTCACTGTAGCTGTGTGCGGTGCAATTTAGCAAAGATGGACGCCTGAAGGTTCTTGCAGTTGAACTATAGCACAGTTTATTGTCAAAGACAAATAGCAATGCAGGGTTATATTCACACAGATGGTACAGATGTTATATGATAGTAATACTCTGAGGACAACGAAGAGAGGATATACACGGATTTATCCCACCTCCTTTAGAGTCTGGGCAGGGTAAATGCACCTGGTCAGCTTGGCACCCCTATGGAAGCAGTCAGGATAGATACCACAGTCCTCAGGTTGATAACCTCTAGCCTTCAGGGTCCCACAGCCAACTGTGGAACAGGGTTGAGATACTGCCTGTCTCCTATGTCTGAACCGTGGCCCTATGCTGAGGCAACAGGGCCTGTATGGAAGGTACTTCCAACTACTTTCCTTGGTGGAGCCGAAACTGCTCTTGCTTCCTTCCCTCTCTATCTCACTCTCCTAGAGAGTGCTCTTATAAGAGTAACTATCTAACTGGTCCTCATTCACGGGGTCCCTGTTCCCAACTTCACTAGAGCAAATGGTGATGACGCTAGGGCAATAATGGCTTTACTGGGGCCTATTCTGATCCCAGGCTCAGTGGACCTTCCACTAGAGACACAGAGGCAGCCAAATGGGAAGCCACACCTCCTTGCTAAACACTATATTGGAGTGCAAGGGGCGTGATCAACCCAAATAACCAATAAGGTATAGATAAAGGGATTATCTAGATACACGGGACTTTGCCCAGTAACAGTGGAAATAAGTAGTGATGAGCGAATCTGTTTCCGTTTCGCTTTGCCGAAAAATTTGCGAATCTTGTAAAATGTTGTGCGACAAAAAAAAATTGTCGCCCACGACTATTCTTTTGTCGCCCCCGCTCCTATTATTTTGTTGCACGGCTATTCTTTTGTCACCTGCGGCTATTATTTTGTCGCCCGTGGCTACTATTTTGTCGTCCACGGCTATTATTTTGTTGTCCACGGCTATTATTTTGTCGCCCGCGGCTATTATTTTGTTGTCCACGGCTATTCTTTTGTCACCTGCGGCTATTATTTTGTAGCCCGCGGCTATTATTTTGTTGTCCACGGCTATTATTTTGTTGCCCACGGCTATTATTTTGTCGCGCGGCTATTATTTCTTCGCCCGTGGCTATTATTTCATCGTGCGGCTATTCTTTTGACGCCCGTGACTATTCTTTTTTGACGCCGGTGACAATTTTCGGATGTGTGGCGAATTTTTTCATCCGTTTCGCGAAACAATCCGCCAATGGCGAAACGCGGAAATTCGCCGCGAATCCATGCCTAGCGAAACATTTCGCCCATCACTAGAAATAAGGAAGTGGTAGGATTTAAAGCCATCGGGGCAGATTAACCCTATGGGTCCCTACAACTTTTTGCGTGCGACTAACTGTGTCCACACATGCTGCCCACGTGTTCTGTCATTCAGGGAGTCACATATCTGGTTATGCACGTGGCCTTTTTTATAAGTCTCAGGTCAAAATAATGAACCCTTATTCAACATCGCTTTTATATTTAATTTCAGAGCCTGACATCAAAACGAAATACAGAAAATGCATTTAATAATCCCGTGTATATTATTGTCTGTGCTGTAAACTCCCATCTTACACTGAAAGCAAATACACACTAGAAGCTTTCATAGAGGCAAACGGCTCATTCAGGGCACCGAGAAGCCACTGTTCCCTTTGTGATATTCCAACTATACATTTGGCTGATATTTTCTTTCTTTCTATCATCGGGTAGAATCATTCTCAGGCTGTCATTTAGCCCCAGACCTTCAAGCAATTTCTGAAATGCTCTATTTGTTTCCTTTAGATTTGATTCCTCAGTGCTTTGCCAGCCACTTCTCGGAGTCAGTCTGAAATGCACAGCGCATTTCCAACCTATTCCAAGGGGTGGTTCCATTCTTGATGAAGGCATTTTAGAAAATGTTACTCTACAGGCTTGTTATGAATGCATCCCATTCTGGGCAGTAGTTACCTGCCATCAGATGAGCGTTTTAGCCATTTTTCTTCCTTTATATTCAGCTTTTCAGCTCCATGATTTTCTTATCCTCTAGAAATGGTTGCAGAAGTGGTATTAAACATGAATAATTTGATCCCTACCATGAATTCTTGTTGATGTCTTAGTAATTATTTACAAAGTGCAGCATGCTGGCCAATAAAGCAAAGTGGTAATTAACAATGTCAAGCACATACCCTCAAGGGGGCAGGGGAATTTTCTTCTTCCAGGAACTGAACATAAAAGTCTAATGTGGCTTCAGAAATATCATGAGATGCCTACAGTCTGACAGAGAGGTTCAACAGATCTATTTTCATAATACAGGTATGGGACTTGTTATCCAGAATGCTCGGGACCCGGGGTATTCCGGATAAGGGATCTTTCCGTAATTTGGATCTCCATACCTTAAGTCTGCTAAAAATCATTTAAATATTGAATAAACCCAATAGGGCTGTTCTGCCCCCAATAAGGGGTAATTATATCTTAGTTGGGATCAAGTACAGGTACTGTTTTATTATTACAGAGAAAAGGGAATCATTTAACCATTAAATAAACCCAATAGGGCTGTTCTGCCCCCAATAAGGGGTAATTATATCTTAGTTGGGATCAAGTACAGGTACTGTTTTATTATTACAGAGAAAAGGGAATCATTTAACCATTAAATAAACCCAATAGGGCTGTTCTGCCCCCAATAAGGGGTAATTATATCTTAGTTGGGATCAAGTACAGGTACTGTTTTATTATTACAGAGAAAAGGGAATCATTTAACCATTAAATAAACCCAATAGGGCTGTTCTGCCCCCAATAAGGGGTAATTATATCTTAGTTGGGATCAAGTACAGGTACTGTTTTATTATTACAGAGAAAAGGGAATCATTTAACCATTAAATAAACCCAATAGGGCTGTTCTGCCCCCAATAAGGGGTAATTATATCTTAGTTGGGATCAAGTACAGGTACTGTTTTATTATTACAGAGAAAAGGGAATCATTTAACCATTAAATAAACCCAATAGGGCTGTTCTTCCCCCAATAAGGGGTAATTATATCTTAGTTGGGATCAAGTACAGGTACTGTTTTATTATTACAGAGAAAAGGGAATCATTTAACCATGAAATAAACCCAATAGGGCTGTTCTGCCCCCAATAAGGGGTAATTATATCTTAGTTGGGATCAAGTACAGGTACTGTTTTATTATTACAGAGAAAAGGGAATCATTTAACCATGAAATAAACCCAATAGGACGGTTCTGCCCCCAATAAGGGGTAATTATATCTTAGTTGGGATCAAGTACAGGTACTGTTTTATTATTACAGAGAAAAGGGAATCATTTAACCATGAAATAAACCCAATAGGACGGTTCTGCCCCCAATAAGGGGTAATTATATCTTAGTTGGGATCAAGTACAGGTACTGTTTTATTATTACAGAGAAAAGGGAATCATTTAACCATGAAATAAACCCAATAGGGCTGTTCTGCCCCCAATAAGGGGTAATTATATCTTAGTTGGGATCAAGTACAGGTACTGTTTTATTATTACAGAGAAAAAGGAAAATATTCTTAAAAATTTGAATTATTTGCTTATAATGGAGTCTATGGGAGATGGGCTTGCCGTAATTTGGAACTTTCTGGATAACGGGTTTCCACAGGTATGGGATCCATAATGCGGAAACCTGTTATCCATAAAGCTCCGAATTACGGAAAGCCTGTCTTCCTTAGACTCCATTTTAATTAAATAATTCAGAGTTTTGCTAGTGCTTCCCAAACTAAACCTGTCCCACTGGGGGTGCATAGATCGGTAGCAGCAGGGGCTCAGACTGAAGGCTATTTTCAGTGAAATTTGGGTAAAATGGCTGTTTGCTCTTCTAGGTACCTCTGAAAGCCCAGCTAGAGGGGTAGTTATTTGGTACAGAAGACTTATTCACACCCACAGATATGCCTGGAACTATTGATAAAAGACTTTAATAGCAATGTGTTTCTATATCTGTAAACTTGTTATGATTTATGGGGGTCCTTGAACAAAATGTAACCCCTATTTGGCTATAAAATAGTGAAACCCAGGCTAGTGTAGGTGTTAGAGCATGGGGTACATGCAACTCTCTTAGACAGGATGGGCCTTCGCTAGATGGAAGAGACCTGCAGAGCTGGGATGTAGCAGAACTAGAACTCACTGCAGCTGTGTGTAATGCAATTAACAAAGATGGACGCCAGAAGGTTCGTGCAGTTGAACTATAGCACATATATAGTTTATTGTCAAAGAAAAATCGAATCAGCAGGGTTATACTCACAATGCAGATACAGATGTTAAATGATAGAGGATGCACACCGGTTTATCCCGCCTCTTTTGGGAGACTGGGCAGGGTAAATGCACCTGGTCAGCTTGACACCCCTATGGAAGCAGTCTGGATAGATACCTCAGTCCTCAGGTTGATAACCCCTAGCTTGAGAGTCCTACAGCCGACTGTGGATCAGGGTTTAGGTACTGCCTGTCTCCTATGTCTTAACCGTGGCCCTATGCTGAGGCAACAGTGCCTGTATGGAAGGTACTTCCAGCTACTTTCCTTGGTGGAGCCGAAACTGCTCTTGCTTCCTTCCCTCTCTATCTCACTCTCCTAGAGAGTGCTCTTACAAGAGTAACTATCTTACTGGTCCTCGTTCATGGGGTCCCTGTCCCCAACTTCACCAGAGTAGGTATAAATCTCTGGGGCAATAAGGCTTTACTGGGGCCCTGTTGATCCCAGGCTCAGTGGTCCTTCACCTGAGACACAGAGGCAGCCAAAGAGAAAGCCACACCTTCCTGCTAAACTCCATATGAGTTTGCAAGAGGTGTGGTCAACCCAAATAACCAATAGGTATAAGTTCATAACTGTAAACTGATACATGGGTCTTTGCCCAGTAACAGCATAAACTAAGGATGTTGTAGGGTTCAAAGCCATAGGGGCATGTTATCCCTATGGGTCCCTACAAAAGGTTGGTCCTTCAAAGGGTGCTTGATTAAAAAATAGTCTGACAACCACTGTTTTAGGATATAATTAAATATCACTATATATTTTCAATAGGTATTAGGTACATTGAAGGTATTAGGTAAATTGAATTAGTTGGTAAATGGAATATGATTTCCTTTTTGGATTCCTGCATCCCACTGGCTCTCGGCCCCATTATTTGTAATATGAAATCATTTTCTTTTTTTTGTAACTTAGATTTTTATTAATGAAGTATAGGGGATAGAAAAGACAAAGTATGTATAAACATTGCATGTGGGTTACCGCAGTATAAAGGGGTGGGGTCGGTCTGTAGTAGTGTCTCTTTGGGTATTCCATGAAGGTATGGGTGTGATGTTGGGTGGTTCGGGTTCCAAGATTCTGGGGGGTTGATTGTATGGTCATAGTTGTAGATGTGTGATTTTGCTCTGGCGGGTTTGGTGGAGCGTTGGTCGATGAAAGGTGGTTGATCCAGTTGATTTTTCCTGAGTTGCATATGTCTCTGGGTTGAATTTCCCTTGGGTTCGTCATTTTGGGTTGACTAGTTCCCATATGGCCCAAGTTTCCATGAATTGGGTATGTTTGTTCTGTATGTAGGCTATTCTGGATTCGAACTCTTTGTTGCTATTTACTCTTTTTGTAACTTCGGCTAGTAATATGAAATCATTTCCAGTAGACTTGAATCCTTTCTCCTGTTGTGTTCCTTTCAAGCTTATATTGAAGCTGGTAAAGCTGCCAACTTTAACAGAAAGCAAATACACACAAATACACACTCCCATCAAACAGTCTTCACAAACGGTACCTGGGAAATGATAATCCTTTGGGTCATGGTGTAGCTCTTGAGCTTCAAGCTTCATAAAATGTCACCATCTTGTTGGCATGCAAATCGCATTCGCCTGCATCTGAAATGTCAGTAATTAAGAAGCGATAAGATGTAGAAAAGCTTGTATCTGTAAGCTCGCAGCTAAAGATGATGGATTTGGCTTGTTGGCCACCTGTGTTCCCATTAGCATTTGCTAACCTTTGTTGTGAGCAATATTTACAGATCAGGTCTCCGTGCAGCTGTGTTCCATTGGGGATTCATCTCTGGCTGTAATCCATTAGTAAAACTAAGTACAACTGAACTGGATGGACATCTGTATACTTACTCCTACCCAGAAGGTGTCCCTCTGATCCAACGGTTCTCAACCTGTGGGTCGGGACCCCTTTGGACCCTTTCACAGGGGTCGCCTAAGACCAATGGAAAACTCATATTTCCGATGGGCTTAGGAATAATTTTATGGTTGGGGGTCACCACAACATGAGGAACTGTATTAAAGGGTCGCGGCATTAGGAAGGTTGGGAACCGCTGCTCTGATCACTGGCAGCCCTACTGTACTCACTAAAAAAAATAAAACACAGATGATAGTTCCATGTTTAAGGGGTTAAGGCAGGGGTCATCAAACTTTTTAAACAGGGGGCCAGTTCATGGTCCCTCAGACTGTTGGGGGGTCAGACTCCCCGCTGCGGGGTCAAACTACGGCCCACTCCTGTGTCCTCCATCTTCATGCTCCCTGTTGTGTCCTCTCCCTCCCTGCTGTGTCCTCCCACTCCCCCCTTCTGCTCCCCGCTGCCAGGGGTGAGGATGCAGCTCGGGCAGGGTAAATTACCTTGGGGGTCCGGAAATTTGCGAATCTTTCAAAAGATTCACGAAACAGCTAAAAATTTGCGAAACATGACTATTCTTGTGGTAATTTTTGGATGCATGACTATTCTTTTGATGCCCGCAACTATTCTTGCGACAATTTTTGGACGTGCGGCAAATTTTTTTATCTGTTTCACGAAACAATTTGCCAATGGCAAAATGCACGAATCCATGCTTGGCGAAACATTTCGCCCATCACTACACAGCATGAGTCTGCTCAGTTTGCTCCTCTCTCCCCCTCCCTTCTCCTCCTCCCCCTTCCATCTCAGCTCTCTCCCCCTCCCATCTCTGCTGTGTAATCTGAGCATAGAGCTGTTTCAGAAGCAGTGTGCAGGCAGAGAAGTGAAGTCAGACCAGGCTAAAATGGCAGCTGCTATCTTAAACAGAGAGAGCTTCTAGCGTTGTTTACTCAGGTATGGTAAAGCTTTCTGCAGAATAAATATAACATTCTAGCTTGCACCATTGTGACTTCTTCTTTAGTAACTTATGCCTACATCTTGACGTAGACTTTCTTTATACCGGGTACTATACAGAGAGAAATACAGTAACCCAGAAGTTCTATTTAACCAGTCATTAAACTATCACAGACACTTGTAATTTCAGTGGTAATTACTGACCACTGAATTGAGTTGATTACTGTTCATTATAGTGTCATTCTACATGCAGTATTACAGTATATAATCTTGGCAAAGCTTTAGAAAGCTAGGTTAATGGCAGGACAAGTCTTATAGTTCATCTCTATCCCCCCATTTTTCAATCTTCATCACTGCTTTCTTCTTTCTTCCTTCCTCTGCCTTCCTGCTTTCTTTGATCTCCCTTTTAAACATATACAGATATAGGATACGTTATGCGGAAACCCATTATCCAGAATGCTACAAATTATGGGGAAGGCCATCTTCCACACTTTTTATGTTGGGCATTGTAGGCACTTATGTATGATTTGCCACAAATTAGCCTCTGCTATGGAAAGCTAAGGTGGTCAATTTGCAACCCAAGTTTTAAATAGTAAGGATGGTGTTGTTATTTACAACATTAGCACTCAATTCATTTGACAACACCCTAAGGGAAGCTTAAGGCAGCTTTATCCATTGCATATTTTGGGCTCTGTACATTTTATTTTTATGCATTCTATCAAAAAAGTCTGAATGGGCATTTTGGGGCTGGGCATAAGATGCTAAGGGGCATATTAAGGTACCAGAACCTTTGTTGAGTTTATTGTTCATTGTAACACGCAAAACAAATGCGTTTTAATAAGGGGTAATTATATCTTAGTTGGGATCAAGTACAGGTACTGTTTTATTATTACAGAGAAAAGGGAATCATTTAACCATTAAATAAACCCAATAGGGCTGTTCTGCCCCAATAAGGGGTAATTATATCTTAGTTGGGATCAAGTACAGGTACTGTTTTATTATTACAGAGAAAAGGGAATCATTTAACCATTAAATAAACCCAATAGGGCTGTTCTGCCCCAATAAGGGGTAATTATATCTTAGTTGGGATCAAGTACAGGTACTGTTTTATTATTACAGAGAAAAGGGAATCATTTAACCATTAAATAAACCCAATAGGGCTGTTCTGCCCCCAATAAGGGGTAATTATATCTTAGTTGGGATCAAGTACAGGTACTGTTTTATTATTACAGAAAAAGGGGAATCATTTAACCATTAAATAAACCCAATATGGCTGTTCTGCCCCAATAAGGGGTAATTATATCTTAGTTGGGATCAAGTACAGGTACTGTTTTATTATTACAGAAAAAGGGGAATCATTTAACCATTAAATAAACCCAATATGGCTGTTCTGCCCCAATAAGGGGTAATTATATCTTAGTTGGGATCAAGTACAGGTACTGTTTTATTATTACAGAAAAAGGGGAATCATTTAACCATTAAATAAACCCAATATGGCTGTTCTGCCCCAATAAGGGGTAATTATATCTTAGTTGGGATCAAGTACAGGTACTGTTTTATTATTACAGAGAAAGGGGAATCATTTAACCATTAAATAAACCCAATAGGGCTGTTCTGCCCCCAATAAGGGGTAATTATATCTTAGTTGGGATCAAGTACAGGTACTGTTTTATTATTACAGAGAAAAGGGAATCATTTAACCATTAAATAAACCCAATAGGGCTGTTCTGCCCCCAATAAGGGGTAATAATATCTTAGTTGGGATCAAGTACAAGGTGTTTTATTATTACAGAGAAAAAGGGAATACATTTTAAAAATGTGAATTATTTGATTAAAATGATGTCTATGGGAGATGGCCTTTCCGTAATTCAGAACTTTCTGGATAATGGGTTTCCGGATAAGGGATCCCATACCTGTATTTACTGGTAACCTGTTTGAAAACAAACACTTGATTATAGTAGCTAGTATGTATGTATACTGAATGCTGAAGTTGCATAACCTGTTGGTAAGGGAAAGCATTTCAAGTCTTATGGATCTTCTAATAAGGAGCTGGTAAGTCATATGGGAAAAGTTGATGAACAGTAAGTTCTCTTGTTGTGTCAACTCAACTAAGGACTTATAATTCCTTTCTCCTTTCTGACTGCTTTTGTACATAGAATTTTCAGATTGTGTCGAGTGCATGTTGGCTATTGTAAGGCTGGGAAGGAACGGGCGGAATGGGGGAAAGGGCGGCCACGTGACGCCAATCCCAACAGAGCCTTTATAATAGAGACACGCTGCACAGAGCACGCAGTAATACCGAGAAAGGGATTAAGTGAAGAGAGTCGATGTATCTTTATAGGAACAACAACCTGCTGTTTGGATAAATACAAATGCTGCTAATCAATCACTCTAATCTCTTTTGAAGCCTCGATGTAACTTCTTAGTGCTCTGAATACAACAATACACATTTAATGCATTAATAAGATAAAAATAGACAAAGCATGCTGGGAGATGTTTTATTGAAAATATTTTATAAGGGGAAATAAAGCACAAAAAAAAAGATTTTACCCAGTAAAGATGGGCATACACCCCCAGATCCATTTGTTTGGCAAGGTCATCAAATTATCGAATATGGGCCCAATTTGGCTGCCCACATACTGGGCCAAAGTAGACTGGTTTGATCAATGATTGGATCATACAGAGGAGCCTGCAGGCTCATTGGATAAGGATTGCAGGAACACACCACTGCGGTTTTCATTGGGTGGGAACATCAAGCCTATACAACTGATATTTGCCCTATTTTCAGCCAGATATCGGCCATGCAGGCACGTCTGTGGGCCCCATACATGAGTAAATAGGCCGTTGACTCAATCTGGAAAGACCTAGCTTGTTTTGCCCGTAAATGGCCACCTTTAGAAAGATCAGAGGAACTAATATTATTAGACTGATTTAATCAACTTATCAGAGTAACCAATACTCCACTCAAATGATAAAAATAAATACTAACACAGAGATTACAAGGGTTCATTAAGGTCCCCATACACGTGAAGATTCGCTCGCTTGGCGAGATCGCCAAGCGAGCGGATCTTCACCCGATATCCCCACCTGCGGGTGGGCGATATCAGGGAATGTGTAGGCTAATTCGATCGTTTGGCCCTGGGGCCAAACGATCGAATTATATTGGCGGAAATGGGGCAGTCGGTTCGGGGACCGCATCAACGAGCCAATGCGGTCCCCGATCTGACTGAATCTTTAAAATTGTCCGATCGATATCTGCCCAATTTCAGGCCAGATATCGGTCGGGCAGGCCCATCAGTAGTGCCCATACACGGGCCGGTAAGCTGCTGAATCGGTCTAAGGGACTGATATTGGCAGCTACAATCGTCCCGTGTATGGGGACCTTTAGACGTCAAAAGGAACTCCGGCACATGGGTTTAATGTTTAAACAAGGATATCTACTGTGTTTATTTGTTAATTTGTTTGGCTTGGCGCAAATAAACACAGGGGATATCCCTATTTAAGCATTCAACCCTGGTGCTGGAGTTCCCTTAAATTTCTATGTATGGTGGAGGTGCTGTCCTTCTTAAACTCTGAAGTACCAGGGTTACCCTAGGTGTGCATTTGTTTCTTAAGGTCCCCATACACGGGCCGATTGTAGCTGGCGATATTGGTCCCTTTGACAGATTCGGCAGCTTATCGGCCCGTGTAGGGGCAGGAACGAGGGGCCTGCCCAACCAGGGCCGGATTTGTAATCCTTCCGCCCCAAGGCCGCCCCCCTCCGTCGCCCTCCGCACATGCGCACGATCGGCACACCCCCACCATGCGCATGCGCGAACGTGCGATCGGCACCGCCCCCATGCGCATACGCGAACGTGCGATTGGCACCGCCCCCTCCCCAACGTGCATGCAGGGTGTAAACATTCGCATATGGAGCAGTGGGGGAGAGGTCCCCACTGCTCCATATGGATGAAAAAGCTTAAGATTGTGGTGCGGCGGGGTGGCATGCCGCCCTAGGCCTGGGCCTTTGTGGCCTCTCCACAAATCCAGGCCTGTGCCCAACCGATATCTGGCCTGAAATTGGCCAGATATTGACCGGGCAGGTTAAAATATTTAGTCTGATCGGGGACCGCATTGACTCGTTGATGCGGTGCCCGAACCGACTGCCCCATTGCCACCATTATAATTCCCCCTGGGGCCAAATGATCGAATTAGCTAACATTTTCCCCGATATTGGGGATATCGGGAGAAGATCCGCTCGCTTTGCGACATCGCCAAGCGAGCGGATCTTGACGTATATGGGCACCTTAAGAATTAAGAGACCAATTAGACTAAATTGTTCAGATTTCATTGTACTCATAAGAGAAACCAATTTGACTAAAGGTCGCCATAAACAGACCAACGCCCTCTGGTATCCAATTTGCTGTCGGTTGAACAGATTGAAAATGTATGGGTGGCCTTACAAATTCATGACCCCCTTCCTATTATTTCCCTTATTCGGAAATGCACTTGATGACACTGTGCATAGGAAGATGAAATTATCAAACGTGCGATCTTTTAGCCAAAATGGCCTTCAGACTTGGCATATATGTCCAGATGCTTGGCCAGTATTACAAACCATTTTTTGTTCGCTAAAATTTCACTGCAATTAGACATCATTGGTCTGTCGGCCCTGTACAGTAGGGAAAAGTTTAGTTTAAGAATCTATGTTACTGGAATACAGCTCCCAACATGATTAATCCTATCAGAGTTATAATATTATAGGATCCCTTATCCGGAAACCCTTTTATTATTACAGAGAAAAAGGAAATCATTTATAAAAATTAGAAATATTTGCTTATAATAGAGTCTATGGGAGATGGCCTTTCCGTATTTCTGGATAACAGGTTTCCGGATAAGGGATCCCATACCTGCATTGTGTATTGTTTTTGTACGGAAGCCTTAAGCCGCAGTAGCTTATGGCATCACTTACAGAAAGTATTAAAAAAAAAACCCAATGCAGAAATTAAATCTATAAATTAAGGTGAAAAACTATGAAAACATCAGTCACTTTATTTTATTTAGTTATAATTCAGGCAAAAGAACCCCAGACAGAATCCCCAGCTGATATCCCCCAGTTACATCCTTTTCATTGTTAGAATAATGATTTTGCCGGAGCATCCAATGAGCACCCGTTAGGGGAGGAGATGTCATTCTGGAAACGGAGATCTATACAAGGCAACTAGTGCTTAATCTTCAGCAGCAACGAAATCTGAGATTCCAACATCGGCAGCAGCAGCAGCAGCCTTTCTCATACGCTCACACAGGCATTTCTGGGAAAGTACTGGGGATATATTGTTTCATTACAATCATTCTTTTGTTTTATTGACTTTATTCTTTAGTTCCCCTTTATTATCTGCCTCACCATTCATTCTCTGCAAGATTTCAACCAAGGAACTTCTTCACTTGCTTCTATAGACCATTCATTCTCTGCAAGATTTCAACCAAGGAACTTCTTCACTTGCTTCTATCCACCATTCATTCTCTGCAAGATTTCAACCAAGGAACTTCTTCACTTGCTTCTATAGACCATTCATTCTCTGCAAGATTTCAACCAAGGAACTTCTTCACTTGCTTCTATAGACCATTCATTCTCTGCAAGATTTCAACCAAGGAACTTCTTTACTTGCTTCTATAGACCATTCATTCTCTGCAAGATTTCAACCAAGGGACTTCTTCACTTGCTTCTATAGACCATTCATTCTCTGCAAGATTTCAACCAAGGAACTTCTTTACTTGCTTCTATAGACCATTCATTCTCTGCAAGATTTCAACCAAGGAACTTCTTCACTTGCTTCTATAGACCATTCATTCTCTGCAAGATTTCAACCAAGGGACTTCTTCACTTGCTTCTATAGACCATTCATTCTCTGCAAGATTTCAACCAAGGGACTTCTTCACTTGCTTCTATCCACCATTCATTCTCTGCAAGACTTCAACCAAGGAACTTCTTCACTTGCTTCTATCCACCATTAATTCTCTGCAAGATTTCAACCAAGGGACTTCTTCACTTGCTTCTATCCACCATTAATTCTCTGCAAGATTTCAACCAAGGAACTTCTTCACTTGCTTCTATCCACCATTCATTCTCTGCAAGATTTCAACCAAGGAACTTCTTCACTTGCTTCTATCCACCATTGATTCTCTGCAAGACTTCAACCAAGGAACTTCTTCACTTGCTTCTATCCACCATTCATTCTCTGCAGGATTTCAACCAAGGAACTTCTTCACTTGCTTCTATCCACCATTCATTCTCTGCAAGATTTAAATCAAGGAACTTATTCCCTTGCTTCTTTTCTTCTACCTTTTGTATTGTCCCCTTAAGAAACTTGGCTGTCATTCTTGTATTCTTTTTATTGCTTCTCTGTCTTCTGTATTTGTACCTCAACTTTTCAGTTGTAATCATCTCACATTCAGATTTTTAGGAGGATGGATGACCAGCAGAACATCACTTTCATGTGGCCAAGTCATCTTCCTCCGGACAACTCCATGATGAGATACCTCAACAGCACAGAGGAGTACTTGGCTTACTTGTGTGGTCCAAAGCGCAGTCGCCTATCTCTACCAATGACTCTAGTCTATGCAACTATATTTCTTATTGGAGTCATCGGAAACACACTCGTATGCTTGGTCATCCTAAAGCATCACAATATGAGGACCCCTACCAACTATTACCTGTTCAGCCTGGCAGTGTCTGACCTCCTGGTTCTGCTCCTTGGGATGCCTCTTGAAGTGTATGAAATGTGGAGCAACTACCCTTTCCTCTTTGGCGCCTGGGGTTGCTATTTTAAAACAGTCCTTTTTGAAACAGTCTGCTTTGCCTCCATCCTAAGTGTCACCACTGTTAGTGTCGAGCGGTATGTGGCCATCATCCACCCATTCCAAGCCAAGCTGAAAAGCACTCGAAGCAGGGCTCTCAAAATCCTGGTCACTCTCTGGATCTTCTCTATTCTTTTCTCCATCCCAAACACAAGCACACACGGTATCCTATTGCAGTACTTTCCCAATGGGAGCCTTATCCCGGATTCAGCCACGTGCACCGTGGTTCAACCTCTGTGGATTTATAACTGCATTATCCAAGTGACCTCGCTGCTGTTCTATATTCTTCCAATGGGGGTTATAAGTGTCCTCTATTGTCTGATGGGAATAAAAGTAAGTTCCCCTACCTTGTTTTGTGTGTGTTGAGGGAATATCAGACTAGTAGAAGTCTAAAACAACTGCATTTTTCTGAATTTTTCTTGAAAACATTTCATCCAAGTGGCTTCTTCTGAACTGAAGAAGCCACTCGGATGAGTGGTGAAACGTTGTCAAGAAAAACTCAGAAAAGTCCAGTTGTTTTAGACTTACTTTAGACTTACTTGTTTTAGACTTTTAGGCTTTATACTGTATATCATGACCTGGATGAATGAGAAGCTTCATAGAAATATCAGAACTGCTCTTTCTGCTTTAAGTTCAGAGATATGACCATTGCTGTGTTAACATAAGTGAAAATGTATATTTCATTAAAACTGCTCTCTGACATGCAGACAATGTTGAACTAAATGCTACCTCCAGGGAGAATCTATGCTTTATTTAATTGCATGGTAAATATCTGTACAGAAATGGCACGGCATTGCAGAAAGGAAGCATTGCATAATGTTACATGAAGGCAAGACACTAAATACAAAGGGTTAAATAGTTACATTATTTGGAAAAGAAACCTTTTCAGGCAGGATAATATAAGCAGGAGATCCCCAAGAGCTTGCAGTTTATGTATGAAAGTTATTTGGTTTTTAATAAAAAAAGACACCATATGTTATTTAAATTCTTTTTTCTGTATTTTTCCTATTGGGTTTATTTCATGGTTAAATGATTCCCTTTTCTCTGTAATAATAAAACAGTACCTGTACTTGATCCCAACTAAGATATAATTACCCCTTATTGGGGCAGAACAGCCCTATTGGGTTTATTTAATGGTTAAATGATTCCCTTTTCTCTGTAATAATAAAACAGTACCTGTACTTGATCCCAACTAAGATATAATTACCCCTTATTGGGGGTAGAACAGCCCTATTGGGTTTATTTAATGGTTAAATGATTCCCTTTTCTCTGTAATAATAAAACAGTACCTGTACTTGATCCCAACTAAGATATAATTACCCCTTATTGGGGGCAGAACAGCCCTATTGGGTTTATTTCATGATTAAATGATTCCCTTTTCTCTGTAATAATAAAACAGTACCTGTACTTGATCCCAACTAAGATATAATTACCCCTTATTGGGGCAGAACAGCCCTATTGGGTTTATTTCATGATTAAATGATTCCCTTTTCTCTGTAATAATAAAACAGTACCTGTACTTGATCCCAACTAAGATATAATTACCCCTTATTGGGGCAGAACAGCCCTATTGGGTTTATTTCATGATTAAATGATTCCCTTTTCTCTGTAATAATAAAACAGTACCTGTACTTGATCCCAACTAAGATATAATTACCCTTTATTGGGGGCAGAACAGCCCTATTGGGTTTATTTAATGGTTAAATGATTCCCTTTTCTCTGTAATAATAAAACAGTACCTGTACTTGATCCCAACTAAGATATAATTACCCCTTATTGGGGGCAGAACAGCCCTATTGGGTTTATTTAATGGTTAAATGATTCCCTTTTCTCTGTAATAATAAAACAGTACCTGTACTTGATCCCAACTAAGATATAATTACCCCTTATTGGGGGCAGAACAGCCCTATTGGGTTTATTTCATGGTTAAATGATTCCCTTTTCTCTATAATAATAAAACAGTACCTGTACTTGATCCCAACTAAGATATAATTACCCCTTATTGGGGCAGAACAGCCCTATTGGGCAAAACAATTTTATTGGGTTTAAATGATGTTTAAAAGATTTTTTAGTAGACTTAAGGCATGGAGATCCAAATTATGAAAAGATCTCTTATTCGGAATACCTGGGTCCCGGGCATTCTGGATAACAGCTCCTATACCTGTATAATATCCAAGGTTCTATTTCAGCCAGGGCACTACCTGCAAGGAGCTTGTATGTTCTCCCTGTACTTTTCTGGATTTCCTCCCACTCTCCAGAAATATACATGCAGGTTATTAGGCTCCTGATAATGATTAACTGGGGCAATGAATGATTTATAATCTCTGTTAACTTCCATGGAATATGCCAATGCTATATAAATGAAGGATAGTAATCATCTTTAATATTCTGCAAATATCTACATAGTAACATAGTAAGTTAGGTTGAAAAAAGACGTACGTCCATCACGTTCAACCTTAATGCCTATATACAACCTGCCTAACTACTAGTTGATCCAGAGGAAGGCGAAATGTTAAATATAAAATAAGAGATGGGGGACCACAATATAAAGAAGTTAATCAGGAATGTCCAATCTGCAGCCCTCTAGCACTCCATTTCCAGCACTCCCATCCGACTTTGGCTCTCAGTGGAACAATGGAATTCTATACTGTAGGTCAGTGATCCCTAACCAGTGGTTTGTAGGCAACATGTTGCTCACCGACCCCTTTGATGTTGCTCCCAGTGGCCTCAAAGTAGGTGCCATTTTTAAATTTATGGCTTGGAGTCAAGTTTTGGAAGCGTTCAGACCCAGTTTAACTCCAAGTAGAGGCTCCTGCAGGCTCGCAGTCCCCATGGAGCTACCAAATAGCCAATCACAGTCCATATTTGACACCCCCAAGGACTTTTTTTCATGCTTGTTTGGCTCCCCAACTCTCATTACATCTGAGTGTGGCTCACAACTAAACAGGTTGGGGATCCCTGCTATAGGTAGTCATTCAAGAACAGTAACTGGTAGACCAAACAGTGTAACAGAGATATGTCTTTTGGAATATAACTCCTCTGTCATTCTGTTATTTGGTAAATGGCTGATACATTTATTTTGTTAGTGTAAAACAGTCAAACCCATGGCTAGTATAGGTTTAGATCATGGGGTACATGCGACTCAATCCTTCAAGATGGACCTTCGCTATGTGGAAGTGACCAAGGAAGCCAGGGGGTGTAGTGGAACTACAACTCACTTTGGCTGTGTGCAGTGCAATTTAGCAAAAATGGACACCAGAAGGTTCTTGCAGTTGAACAATAGAACTGGTTTATTTTCAGAGACAATCAATGTGCAGGGTTATTGCAATATACTCACATACAGATGGTATATGATAGTAGTACTCTGAGGACAGCAAAGAGAGGATGCACACCGGTTTATCCCACCTCCTTTAGAGTCTGGGCAGGGTAAATGCACCACAGCTTGGCACCTATATGGAAGCAGTCAGGATAGATACCTCAGGTTGAATACCTCTAGCTTGAGAGTCCTACAGCAGACTGTGGATCAGGGTTGCGATACTGCCTATCTCCTATGTCTGAACCGTGGCCCTATGCTGAGGCAACAGTGCCTGCATGGAAGGTACTTCCAGCTACTTTCCTTGGTGGAGCCGAATCTGCTCTTGCTTCCTTCCCTCTCTATCTTACTATTATTGCACTAACTGGCAGAGAGGATATTAGAAAATGGTTCAGAGACATTCTGATCCAATAGTTTTATGAAGGTGCAGATGTGCATATAATTGTGTCCAGACTGCAGCCCCGTGGAACTTATGGAACTTATGGAACTTATGGCATTAGCTTATTGAGTTAAAGACAATGCAAGCACAATTCTGCATCTCCAAATCTTCCATATTTTTTTAGTTACAATTCCCAGCATACTTCTAATACACTACTAATATAATGATATCAAATTTTTGGCCAACTGCATAGTGGTGACTCTTCTCTGCTTACTAGCTTCATTTTCTGAGCTTTTCTGAGGTTTCTGTGCTTCTCAGGTTTCTGTGATCCGTAACAGAGGGCAGAGACCTGCAGCAATTCAACTAGTGTGAAAGGCAAAGTACACCTTTTGTAATTGTGGCCATACACATTAAGCTTTGGCCATGTACATTTTTGGACACATTAGGCTGATCGGATGACTTGTTCCCCAGGCCAACAACTTAATCATAATGGGTGCCATTAGAGTGATGATGGTGATTTTTACTAAATATGGTACAGGTATGGGATCCCTTATCCAGAAAGTTCAGAATTACGGAAAGGCCATCTCCCATAGACTCCATTATAAGCAAATAATTCTAACTTTTAAAAATGATTTCCTTTTTTTCTATCATTAGAAACCAGTAATCAGTAACCAGTAACACATTTTCCCAGAGACTTAACACCAGGAGAAAATGTGTCCCTTTTCTCTCACAAAAGCTTACTTACAATTTCTTTACTAAATATGAGATGTGTTGTGAAAATATGGGAATTGAAGTGATCTGTGAAAAAGTGAGAAAATTCACACTTAAGTAAATATGCCCCAAAGTCACTTGGGTGATACATAATTTAACAGTTGTAAAGTGCAGTGAAGTCCAATTAAGAAAGTGCTGACGACAGGTAAAAGAAGGAGCAGCCCCCTAGAACTGAATTGCTTATGGAAGTATGTATTCTTTAATGCTCAACCATTAACTGTACCTCTTATAGAAACATATTGTAGTATCTAGTACAGGTATAGGACCCATTATCCAGAATGCTCGGGACCAAGGGTATTCCGGATAAGGGGTCTTTCTGTAATTTGGATCTCCATACCTTAAGTCTACTAAAGAATCAATAAAAAATTAATTAAACCATATGGGATTGTTTTGCATCCAATAAGGATTAGTTATATCTTAGTTGGGATCAATTACAAGGTACTGTTTTATTATTACAGAGAAAAGGGAATCATTTAACCATTAAATAAACCCAATAGGGCTGTTCTGCCCCAATAAGGGGTAATTATATCTTAGTTGGGATCAAGTACAGGTACTGTTTTATTATTACAGAGAAAAGGGAATCATTTAACCATTAAATAAACCCAATAGGACTGTTCTGCCCCAATAAGGGGTAATTATATCTTAGTTGGGATCAATTACAAGGTACTGTTTTATTATTACAGAGAAAAAGGAAATCAGTTTTAAAATTCTGACTTATAAGGGATAAGGGATCCTATACCTGTAGAATGAAGTCTAAAACAGTTCACACTTCCAGCCATGTACTTTGAAGGATTAACCCCTGCATCAATGAGAATCTTGGTACCATTGTGATTGGATCATACCTTCTTACCCCTGTCAGTTTCAGCTAACACCTAACTGAATAAGTTCAATGGAACCGTTGTGATTGGATGTCACAATTGATTAGCAATTCCTCCTTATCCAATCACCTATAATAGTGCAAATGAAACCTATAATCTGCTTTCTATAGATTAAGTTCTACGGTGATGGTAGAAGGAAGGTAATCCAAACTACTGCCTAAGTAAAGGTGGCCATACACGTTGGAGAGGTCGCCAAACGAGTGGATCTTCTCCCAATATCCCTACCTACGGGTGGGCGGCATCGGGGTAGTTTAAGCTAATTCGGTTTGGGGACTGCATCAATGAGCCGATGTGGTCCCCGAATTTTTTAACCTGCCCAATCGATATCTGCCCGATTTCAGACCAGATGTTGGTCAGTAGAGATGTAGCGAACTGTTCACCGAACTAATTCGTGCGAACATCGGGTGTTCGCTAGTCCGCGAACTTTTCACGTATGTTCACAATTTGGGTTCGCGTGGCGTTTTTCCGTTGCGTTTTTCTCGGCCTAAAAACGCTGCACAGGCCACACGTGGCGTTTTGCAGCAAATCCCGTTTCCATGGTGCTAATAGTGCGAAATAGCAAAAAATGCCGCGTATTTCCGCTAGGTCTGCCAGCTGCCTTTGCGTATATATAGGAATAGCTTGAGTTTTTACGCAACGCTGTGTCAACAAAGTATTTTTCAGAGAAATGTTTGCCCTTGATCCCCCTCCTGCATGTCACTGTCCAGGTTGTGGCACCCTTTAAACAACTTTAAAATTAGTTTTCTGGCCAGAAATGACTTTTCTAGGTTTTAAAGTTCGCCTTCCCATTGAAGTCTATGGGGTTCGCAAAGTTCGCAAATATTCGCACTTTTTGGCGTAAGTTCGCGAACGCGTTCGCAAACTTTTTTTTTGAGGTTCGCTACATCCCTACTGATATCACCAGCTATAATTGGCCCGTGTATGGCCACCTTAAGTCTATACTCCAACCAAGAAAAATGAGAGCTTTTATTCAGAAAAAGATATAGATAGATGCAACTTGCGTATTGAAGCAATAGTCATTCCACCAGTGTGCTTGCATCTTTCCAAAGTGTTTCCATGCATCAATAGCAATCACCCAGTGTGTTATGTATAATTACAAATAATGCTAATATTCATATATTCATAACACCATTTCATTTCATCTTGCTGACTGTGTTTCTATCATATTCAGCTCAGGGGGGATCATTCCCTGGAAGCAGATAAGATGTCTGTGAATGTCCAGAGACCATCTCGGAAATCCATCACTAAGATGCTGTGTAAGTATGCAGCAGGCTGCCGTAAGACTAATAAGCATGCCAGCTAGTGATGAGCGAATCTGTTCTGTTTCGCTTCGCCAAAAAATTTGTGAATGTTTCAAAAGATCTGCGAAGCGGCGAAAAATTCGCAAAACGGCGAAAATGTTGTGCGGCAAAAAAATTTGTCGCCCGCAGCTATTATTTTGTCTCCCACAGCTATTATTTCGTCTCCTGAGGCTATTATTTCGTCGCCCGCAGCTATTATTTCGTCGCCCGCAGCTATTATTTCGTTGCGCGGCTATTATTTTGTCGCATGGCTATTATTTTGTCTCCCGCGGCTATCATTTTGTCGCGTGGCTATTATTTTGTTGCCCGCTGCTATTATTTCGTCACCCGCAGCTATTCTTTTGACGTCTGCGACTATTCGCAAATCTTTCAAAAGATCCGCGAAACGGCGAAAAATTCGCAAAACAGCGAAAGTGTTGTGCGGCAAAAAAATTTAGCAGCTATTATTTTGTCGCGCGGCTATTGTTTTGTCTCCCACGGCTATTATTTCGTCTCCCGGGGCTATTATTTAGTCGCCCGCAGCTATTATTTCGCTGCGCGGCTATTATTTTGTCGCGTGCCTATTATTTTGTCTCCTGCAGCTATTATTTTGTCGCCCGCGGCTATTATTTTGTTGCACAGCTATTATTTTGTCTCCCACGTCTATTATTTTGTCTCCCGCGGCTATCATTTTGTCGCGTGGCTATTATCTTGTCGCCCGCGGCTATTATTTCGTCACCTGCAGCTATTCTTTTGACGTCCGCGACTATTCTTTTTTGACGCCAGTGACAATTTTTGGAAGTGCGGCGAATTTTTCCGCGGCTAATTTTTTCATCTGTTTCGTGAAACAATCGACCGTGAATCCATGCCTGGCGAAACATTTCGCCCATCACTAATGCCAGCAAGTGTCTTTTTATTGGTGTTGGAGATTCACCTTATCGCTGACAAAAATGTGTATTTTAAAATGAGGTTAAGAGAGAATTCTAGCTGGCTAAAGCCTAGAGTAGATATAAGCCTTTCAATAAATGTAAATAACCGACACAAGCAATGAACGGCATTGAGAAGGATAATTCTCCATTTATATTTCTCTCTATAGTTGTCTTGGTGATGGTATTTGGTATCTGCTGGGCTCCATTCCACGTGGACAGACTTTTCTTCAGCTTTGTGCTGGACTGGACTGAGCCTTTAGCCAACGCCTTCAACCTAACCCACGTGGTGTCAGGTAAAACACTCAATATTACCAATAGATACAGTATTTTTATGATAGTTTTGCTTGACAACAACTCCAGAGGAAGGTTTTTTGACTCTGTGTAAGTAGAGGAGATGGGATGGACACTCTGTGGTCAAGCTTCAACCATAAGCAGTGTCTTTGGATGTAAACAAGATTAATAAACTGTGTCAATCCACACAATGTCCATTTTTGCTCACCTGCAATGGCAGTTATGGTCCTAAGTGACCCCTATAGTGTATTAAGAATTCATAAATATTGATGTCACCTTATGGGACACATGGATGCAGACCTTCTTGGTTCTTACTCTTTAAAATAAGGGATATGGTATCCAATAAAGATCAGACTCTTATAATCCCACAGCTGGACCATCATCTCCCAGGCTGATGCCACACTTGGCGTTTTTTTTTAATTCTCTCGGCGGCTGCAAAACGCCTGATATCATCATCCATAGAAATACCTTGAAAAGACTCGAAGCAAACCACACAATGCGGAAATACGCTAGAAAACGCCTTAGCATGGATTTTTCAAGCGTAGGCCGAAATACGCCAGTATTTGCACAGCAAGCTATTCCTATGTATACACAAAGGCAGCTTCCAGACCTAGCGGAAATACGCGGCGTTTCTTGCTATTTCGCACTATTAGCACCATGGAAACGGGATTTGCTTACGTCACCAGTACTACGCTGAGAAAAAACGCAGTGGAAAAACGCCACGTGTGGCATCAGCCTCATGTTTTACAAGAAGGGAGATTCCCTAGACAAACTAGAGCTGGCGAAAGTTCCAAGTCATTAAGGGGCCCATTCATTAAACCACGATTTTTTGGAGGAGGAACCACGATAAGTAACCACGATAATTTCCGATCACGGAAAATTCTTTTCTCGGTCATACGAAAATATCATGGTTGCGATCCGAAAGTCCAAGAAAAGCCTTTCTGGCTTTGAGACTTCAGTGTATGAACTCTGCAGATCTAACCTGGCCAAAAGATAGTCACGATACCAAAGCTTGAATGAATTCTGAAATGGTTGTAGTCTTTGCAAAAAATACGACTTTTTCGTGGAAGTTACCGAAAACCACGGAAAAGTTGTGGAATTTTAACAAAATTATTGTGGTCATTACGAAAAGTTCTATAAATTAGAAAAAATACGATTTTGCGGTAGGAAGGGGAGGGGGAATCAAATCTGAAACGTGGAACAGACTTAAGGTCCCCATACACGGGCCGATTCTAGCTGCCGATATGGGTCCCTTAGACCGATTCGGCAGCTAATCAGGCCGTGTATGGGCAGGAACGATGGGCCTGCCCGACCGATATCTGGCCTGAAATCGGCCAGATCTCGATCGGGCAGGTTAGAAAATCTAGTCGGATCGGGGACCGATCGGGGATCGTTGACTTTTCCTATGCCCATTGTTCTATTGGAAAGGTTCGAAACGATCGAATTATCCTGGATTCTCCCGATATCGCCCACCCGTAGGTGGGGGTAGGACATTGGCAGGAAGGAAGATTTGTTGTCTGTAAAAAAAGCATAAAAATTGATTCCCCCTGAGACTGAGCATACAAGGAATCTTTCCAATCCGTGTGTAATTGCAGCAAAGCCTCCCTTTAAAGGTATTTTGATGATGAGTGCAGAATAATAAATAGAAAGGCTTTGTTGGGATTACACTGTGCTAATGCGATGACCCATGACACAAATCTCTCCCCTTACCATATGTAAAGTACAGGTATGGTTTTCCAGATAAGGGATCTTTCCATAATTTGGATCTCCTACCCTAAAGGTGGCCATACACGTTAACATCCAGTCGCCAAGCAAGCAGATTTTCTCCCGATATCCCCCATCTATGGGTGGGCGATATAGGGTGAATTTAGGCTAATTCGATCATTTGGCCCTGGGGTACTGTTTTATTATTACAGAGAAAATGGAATCATTTAACCATGAAATAAACCCAATAGGGCTGTTCTGCCCCCAATAAGGGGTAATTATATCTTAGTTGGGATCAAGTACAGGTACTGTTTTATTATTACAGAGAAAAGGGAATCATTTAACCATTAAATAAACCCAATAGGGCTGTTCTGCCCCAATAAGGGGTAATTATGTCTTAGTTGGGATCAAGTACAGGTACTGTTTTATTATTACAGAGAAAAGGGAATCATTTAACCATTAAATAAACCCAATAGGGCTGTTCTGCCCCCAATAAGGGGTAATTATATTGTAGTTGGGATCAAGTACAGGTACTGTTTTATTATTACAGAGAAAAGGGAATCATTTAACCATGAAATAAACCCAATAGGGCTGTTCTGCCCCCAATAAGGGGTAATTATATCTTAGTTGGGATCAAGTACAGGTACTGTTTTATTATTACAGAGAAAAGGGAATCATTTAACCATTAAATAAACCCAATAGGGCTGTTCTGCCCCCAATAAGGGGTAATTATATCTTAGTTGGGATCAAGTACAGGTACTGTTTTATTATTACAGAGAAAAGGGAATCATTTAACCATTAAATAAACCCAATAGGGCTGTTCTGCCCCAATAAGGGGTAATTATATCTTAGTTGGGATCAAGTACAGGTACTGTTTTATTATTACAGAGAAAAGGGAATCATTTAACCATTAAATAAACCCAATAGAGCTGTTCTGCCCCCAATAAGGGGTAATTATATCTTAGTTGGGATCAAGTACAGGTACTGTTTTATTATTACAGAGAAAAGGGAATCATTTAACCATTAAATAAACCCAATAGGGCTGTTCTGCCCCCAATAAGGGGTAATTATATCTTAGTTGGGATCAAGTACAGGTACTGTTTTATTATTACAGAGAAAAGGGAATCATTTAACCATTAAATAAACCCAATAGGGCTGTTCTGCCCCCAATAAGGGGTAATTATATCTTAGTTGGGATCAAGTACAGGTACTGTTTTATTATTACAGAGAAAAGGGAATCATTTAACCATTAAATAAACCCAATAGGATTGTTCTGGGGCCAAACGATCAAATTAGAACGCCGGTAATAGGCATAATCGGTTCTGGTACCGTATCAACGAGCCGATGCGGTCCCCGATCTGACTAAATTTTTTTACCTGCCTGATCGATATCTGCCCGATTTCAGGCCAGATGTCAGTCAGGCAGGCTGGTCGTTTGAACCCTCCCCCCATTCTACAATATAATAGTGCTAAAGGTACACAGATACCAGGGTTTAAAATATCACTGTCGTCAACAAAATAACAGTATAATGTAATAACATTTTGCACCCATAGCAACCAACCATCAGGGAGCATATTCGGGGAAGAGTATATAATGGTATAAAGGATATTTAATAGTTCGTATTTGTCTTTTATTGTACTTTTTTTGCACTTTTTTTAGGCGTCTTCTTCTACCTCAGCTCAGCTGTCAATCCCTTGATCTACAATCTCCTATCCAGACGCTTCCGCTCTGCATTCCAGAATGTCCTGCCCCCTTTCTTTAAGAGCTTGAAACCCAAGATTCCTGTCCAGTCATTGGCCCCCCCGAAGAGCACCCTCATCTTGACTGTTCGGAATCGCATGGACTCAGGAGAAGAAGGGAGTCCAAGTTTCCCCCACCGCACCTCTGTCTGCAGTTCCCACCTGTCTACCGTCCTCTGACAGAGCATTATTCCTCCAACAGACAAAGAGTACAAAGTTAAGAACTGCTTACTTTTATTTGGAATATCCTGAAATTTTTGAAGAGAAAAGTTGGTTTTCTATGCCCAGTCCGGCCGATCTTCTAGATCTGCTTGATGGTCTTGGCCATGTTTTCCAAATTCTTCCTAATGCAACTAGAGAATACGTGCAGATCTATAAGACTGTAATAATGAAACGTATTATTGGTATTATATTAATTACTATGTTTTGCTTTATGGTGCAATCATGGTCAAACATCTTAGTTAAGTATATTACAATCCTTTGTTATAAGGCAAGAGGAGTAGCACACCCACCCCAGCTCTTGATGTTCCTAAAGTATTATTAAGTTACAGGAAATAATCTGTTATGACAGATGTACAGGTATGGGACCCATTAGATTTTATCCGACCGAAATTTTCTAACCTGTCCAATCGACTAACTGGTCAATAACCATGGCACAAAAATGATGGGGAGCTTAATTGGGAGCCCACACACGGTTGGGTTTCTAGTGGGTTTTTCCTTGTGGGTTGGTCATTCAGAAATTGATAGCTGGTCAGGTAATGAATAGGAAAGGAGGGTGAATACAGGGGAATTAGATGGAGGAATCTGCAATGAGATTCTCAGGGCAAGTTGGGGAGAGAAACCAGACTGCCCTTGTATGGGGACCAATCAGTGCAATCACCAAGCAGTTGGGTGCTTTCCTACGTACACTGCTATATGTTGCTTATGTTCATTTGTGCAACTGATGATTTATTTGTTTTGATATGTTATTGAATTATGCTCCAGCCTTTTCATCTCAAAAAATAATCTGCTTTTGTATAGTCAGGAATTGCTGCGGTGGGGTGGTGGGGGGGGGGGAGTGCATTGAAAAAAAGCTATGAGGAGTGCTGGGTGATTTAGGAATATGGCTGATTAATTCATTTTTCTAGGAGATTTAAGGGATTTCTTCTACAGGTATGGGACCCGTTATCCATAATTCTTGGGACCCAGGGTTTTCTGGATAAGGGGTCTTTACATAATTTGGATCTTAAGTTTGCTAAGAAAAATTATATAAACGGTAATTAAACCCACTAGGATTGTTTTGGCTCCAGTAATGATTTTTTATACCTTAGTTGGGATCAAGTACAGGTACTGTTTTATTATTACAGAGAAAAGGGAATCATTTAACCATTAAATAAACCCAATAGGGCTGTTCTGCCCCAATAAGGGGTAATTATATCTTAGTTGGGATCAAGTACAGGTACTGTTTTATTATTACAGAGAAAAGGGAATCATTTAACCATTAAATAAACCCAATAGGGCTGTTCTGCCCCCAATAAGGGGTAATTATATCTTAGTTGGGATCAAGTACAGGTACTGTTTTATTATTACAGAGAAAAGAGAATCATTTAACCATGAAATAAACCCAATAGGGCTGTTCTGCCCCCAATAAGGGGTAATTATATCTTAGTTGGGATCAAGTACAGGTACTGTTTTATTATTACAGAGAAAAGGGAATCATTTAACCATGAAATAAACCCAAAAGGGCTGTTCTGCCCCCAATAAGGAGTAATTATATCTTAGTTGGGATCAAGTACAGGTACTGTTTTATTATTACAGAGAAAAGGGAATCATTTAACCATTAAATAAACCCAATAGGGCTGTTCTGCCCCCAATAAGGGGTAATTATATCTTAGTTGGGATCAAGTACAGGTACTGTTTTATTATTACAGAGAAAAGGGAATCATTTAACCATTAAATAAACCCAATAGGGCTGTTCTGCCCCCAATAAGGGGTAATTATATCTTAGTTGGGATCAAGTACAGGTACTGTTTTATTATTACAGAGAAAAGGGAATCATTTAACCATTAAATAAACCCAATAGGGCTGTTCTGCCCCCAATAAGGGGTAATTATATCTTAGTTGGGATCAAGTACAGGTACTGTTTTATTATTACAGAGAAAAAGGAAACCCTTTTTAAAAATGTGAATTATTTGATTAAAAAGGAGTCTATGGGAGATGGCCTTTCCATAATTTGGAAATTTCTGGATACTGGGTTTCCGGATAAGGGGTCCGATACCCATACCTTATCTGTAACCTATAATCAGTGCCTATTCCCTATAACAAAAACATGCAGGTTTAATAAAGCCTAAATCAGAGATCGTTTTTTGTACATTATGGAGTCGTGAAAATGATACTTTTTCCAGGGGAAACTTTATATGGGTTCTACAGCTGCTTGTAACATTCTCGATAGTTGTGTTTAATTTCAGTGCAAACAATAAAAGAACTGTGATACTCAGGTGTCCCATTGGCAACGTTATTTAATCATTGTACAAATGTAAATATGTCAAATGATCATTAAAGGAGAAGGAAAGGCTAATAAAGAGTTAATCCCAAGCTGCAGGCATACCTTCAGTTCTCTCAATAGTGCCCTTAAGTCTCCCCATATTTCTCCCGTTCAGATGATCAGAAGCCTCATAGGGGGAAAAAAATGCTGAGCTCTGTAAAGAAAGTTCCCATAATGCCTTACTCCTGCACAGACACCCAGACCAAGTGAACATGCTCAGCTAGTAAGACTGGGGGGCAAATTCATCAAATCACGAGTCCGTATCCGGAATGGGATAAATTTGGATTAGATACGAAAACGTCTGAAGATCGCAAATATCACGAAAATGCTTAAGAAAAAAACGTATTAGTCATGATAATATCGTATTGGCGATCCGAAAGTCACAAAATTTTCGTATCTAAAGATTGTAAACAGCGGCAGAACCTATCCGAATTTTTGCGCAAGCATACAAAAAAGTCGAGCAAGCGTGCAAAAAAGTCACGCAAGCGCGAAAAAATCGTCGAAAATACGCTCGGAGCATTCCTGTCTTGATAAATCTCCCCCTATGAGTCAGCTTTCTGCTGATTGGCTCAGATCCACATTCCTAAGGGGGGAGGAGTGAGTTCTAAGCATTCTTGAGGGAGGAGGGGAGCAGGAGAGGGGAGAGAAGAGAGAACTGTGTGTCTCTGGCACAGGAATTACAGACAAAAGAAATCTTTTTTCAGAGGACTCAGTGCAGCATTTCTGTGAGTGCTTATGGCTGTATTTACATAGATAAAGCCAAGAGAACTCCAAAAACTCCGGACAATGAACTTTAGTTAAAAGCAGGTCTTTATTATTCCATCTAAAAATAAAGCGCCTAACGCGTTTCGTGCACACTTCATAGGCGCACGAAACGCGTTAGGCGCTTCGTTTTTAGATAGAATAATAAAGACCTGATATAAATGAAACTTCATTGTCCGGAGTGTTTGGAGTTCTGTTCGTTTTATGTACGGACTGTTTCCCCTCAGCTACGGGTTGGCGGGCCCCCGAGCACCCAGACCACTCTTGGACTCTGGTGAGTGTTCTTTGACTTCACATCATTCTTCTGATGTTTGGGCTTTTGGATGTAACATAGTAACATAGTAACATAGTAAGTTGGGTTGAAAAAAGACATACGTCCATCAAGTTCAACCATAATGCCTATATATAACCTGCCTAACTACAAGTCTAACTACAAGTATACCTTGCACTGTGCTAGGTTTCGGGGTATATACCGTATATACTCAAGTATAAGCCGATCCGAATATAAGCCGAGGTACCTAATTTTACCTAAGAAAACTGGAAAAACTTATTGACTCGAGTATAAGCCTAGGGTGGGAAAGGTTTGTCCTTTTTCATTATGTCATTTACAAATAAATGTCTTACTACACTGCACTGCTGGGAGAGAACATAAATATATATTGATCAAACTTGAAATTGTTGTGCTGTGGTAAATCGCAGTTTCCAGGAATCCCTTAATGGCTGAGGTTGTTAATTGATTATCCAAATGACTGTTGTGCCATGGGATGAAGTGTGCATCATAAAACCATTTATGCTTACAAAGGATGTTATGGGCACAGCCACTGATGCCATAACACAATGAATGCCAAGTTGGCCTCCCTTCAGTCTGCCTTCCGTCTCTACATCCTTTCTCTCAGCTCCCCGTACCGCTCCCCATACTGCTCCCAGTAGTAGTTCAATTAAAAGTGATATGCAACAATGGTCGGCATAAACTTCCCATATCTCCGGCCTGTGCAATCCCACTTGTGATATTAAGCCCTGTTGGCTAATACTACAAACTGACATGGGATGAAGTGTGCTACACATTGATATGTTTTTAGGGCTGCATTCTTTAATGGATAAAGTGGCAATTAGAAGTGTTAGCAGACTTCTTATTCTTATGGTAGAATTAATAGCAACACAGGCTGACACTGCTGACATACCGCTCCTTGCTTGTGAAGACACAAGAAAGAATATGGAAAGAACCATACGTGAATAGTTTTCATAGAATCATCCGTGAACTGAACGCCACTAACGCACGAATGTGCTGAAAAACTCAGCCTCGGCTTATACTCGAGTGTATTTGGCTGACACACCGCTTCCCATACTTCTCACAGTACCGCTCCATCTTCTCTCTCGGCTGGCAGGTGTGACAGAGGACGCAGGGGGGGGCCGAGTCAATTCACAGGGGGAGGGGGCGCACGAATGCAGCTAGCCGCTCAGCAAAGAGAAGACACAAGAAAGAATATGGAAAGAATCATACCTGAATAGTTTTCATAGAATCATCCGAGAACTGAACGCCACTAACGCACGAATAATCCCAGTACCGCCAGGAAGCCTGACTGTTATAGTGAACATAATCATCCCATTGCGCTCTGACTGTGCGCGAATCATCCCAGTACCGCTCTGACATTCGCGCACCCTCCCCTCTCCTGTGTGTGAATGTCAGCAATGTTAGAGCGGTACTGGGACGATTTGCGCACAGTCAGAGCGCAACGAATGTGCGCTGGGATGATTATGTTCACTATAACAGACAGGCTTCCTGGCGGTACTGGGATTATTCGTGCGTTAGTGGCGTTCAGTTCTCGGATGATTCTATGAAAACTATTCAGGTATGATTCTTTCCATATTCTTTCTTGTGTCTTCTCTTTGCTGAGCGGCTAGCTGCATTCGTGCGCCCCCTCCCCCTGTGAATTGACTCGGCCCCCCCCCTGCGTCCTCTGTCACACCTGCCAGCCGAGAGAGAAGATGGAGCGGTACTGTGAGAAGTATGGGAAGCGGTGTGTCAGCCAAATACACTCGAGTATAAGCCGAGGCTGAGTTTTTCAGCACATTTTTCGTGCTGAAAAACTCGGCTTATACTCGAGTATATACGGTATATATATGTATATATGTTCTCATATTTTTTCGGCACGAATAAATGTTATTAAGTTATCTTGGCGATTTTCTAACTTGTGGATATTGTATTTCCATAGACCTTTCTGATAAAGCTTACTGAGTTTTTACCTTTCCTTCTCCTTCACCAGAGGTCGCACCAGAGGCCCCACCTTTAGATTAGAGGAAAGGAGCTTCCATTTGAAGCAGCGTAGGGGTTCCTCACGGGGAGGGCAGTGAGGTTGGGGAATGCCCTTCCTAGTGATGCTGTAATGGCAGATTCTGTTAGTGCCTATAAGAGGGGCCTGGATGAGTTCTTGAACAAGCACAGTACCCAAGGCTATTGTGATACTAATATCTACAGTTAGTATTAGTGTTTGTATATATAGTTTATGTATGTGAGTGTATAGATAGGTAAGTATAGGGTGTGGGTGCTGGGTTTACTTGGATGGGTTGAACTTGATGGACTCTGGTCTTTTTTCAACCCTATGTAACTATGTAACTATGTGTACCTGACTAGGGATGTAGCAAACATCGCCAAAAAAGTTCGCGGACCCGTTCGCGGACTTTCGGCAAAACTCGCGAATATTCGCGAACTTTGCGAACCCCATAGACTTCAATGGGAAGGCGAACTTTAAAACCTAGAAAAGCCATTTCTGGCCAGAAAACTGATTTTAAAGTTGTTTAAAGGGTGCCACGACCTGGACAGTGGCATGCAGGAGGGGGATCAAGCAAAAATTTCTCTGAAAAATACTTTGTAAAAAAAACGCCAAAAAAAAAAAAATCGCAAAAAAAAACCGCCAAAAAATAACGCCAAAAAAAAAAACGCCAAAAAATAACGCCAAAAACGCAAGCTATTCCTATGTATATGCATAGGCGATAAAACGCGGCGGAAAAACCAAGGCGAAATAACGCGGCGCCAAAAAAAAACGCGGCGAACCCAAAGTGGCGAACATCGGCAAAAGTCCGCGAATTTGTGCGAACGCGAACACCCGATGTTCGCGCGAATTAGTTCGCCGGCGAACAGTTCGCTACCTCTCTATACCTGACATCATTAAATACATACAAGTATGTGTCGTGTCATTTTTCATATTTATTGTTGCGCTGCGTAAATTGCATTCACTTTATCAGTGTTTCGGTGTGGGTTAAGGTTACAAAGTGGAAACCAAAGCTCTGAAGAGGTGGTACAGAGCCTGGGATTATATATATATATATAGCTGTGCCAGGCAGGAAACTATGAGTTGTTTGTATGACACATACAGAATGTGCCACGTCCCTCCCCTCCCAGGACTGAATGTCCCCTTAGCGCCAACGTCCCCCTCACTTTGCAGGGTGCGGAAGTAAGAGGCGAGGGGGGGATTATAGCAGTTACGCTGACAACGGTGTCATTTTTGGCCACAGGAGGAGCTGATTGCAACTTTGGAAACTGCTCTGAGGTTGAATAATCTTTTCTTGCAACTCACCTAGTGTGACATTAACTACCAGATGCAGAAGGAAAGTGGGAAGAGTGAAATAGCTGGCTTTTTTTATTAAAGTTGATCTTTTTACTCTATTGTATATGCTCATCCAAGCAAAGAAATAAGCACCCCCCCCCCCCCCAATGATTAACTATTTCCTGCTCCTATAAAGAGCCACTATGCCTTCTTCTTACAGGAGAAGGAAAGTCATTTTGGCATTTTACTGCCAATAGATTTGCCACATTAGTGCCACCTAGAACGCTATATTTATTCTGCAGAAACCATTCCCATACCTGAGTAACAGCTTTAGAAGCTTTCTCCCTTTGCTTAAGATAGCAGCTGCCATTTTAAGTAGTTTCCTGCTGCAGCTCTAGCCGTTATAGCTGAGATCCCACATTCCTAAGGGAGGGGGGAGGGAGTTCTTAGCATTCTGGTGGGAGGGGGGAGAGAGGAGAGAGCTGTGCAGACTCTGGCCCCGGGAATTAAGGCTGTTTCTGAGAGAGGAAGTCAGACACTGGAACATCATGTTTACAAAAAAAGAGACAAGAAATCCTGTGTTTCTTTTGATAGAGGACTCAGTGCAGCATTACCTTTCCTTCTCCTTTAAGGCTCTCCACCAGCACCCACTACCTGTACAGAGTAGAGTCCAAAGACATAGAACTGTAGCAGCCCTCCCTTATTATAAACTAGTGGATACCCATAACACACCTGGGCCAATAGGTACTTATCTAGGAATTATTATTTAGGAAAAACTGTGGGTATATAGTACAGTATATATATATAGTAAAAAAGGGTGGTGTTGGGCTACCTTGTTTATATGTCTCCAGTGCTTGAACGGGACATTATTGAGTTAGAGAGGGTCCAGAGAAGGGCAACTAAGCTGGTAAAGGGTATGGAAAGTCTCAGTTATGGGGAAAGGCTGGGCAGGTTGGGTTTGTTTATACTGGAGAAGAGGCACTTAAAGGAGAAGGAAAGGTAAAAACTAAGTAAGCTTTATCAGAAAGGTCTATGTAAATACAGCCATAAGCACTTACAGTAATGCTGCACTCTATCAAAAGAAACACAGGATTTCTTGTCTCTTTTTTTGTAAACATGATGTTCCAGTGTCTGACTTCCTCTCTCAGAAACAGCCTTAATTCCTGGGGCCAGAGTCTGCACAGTTCTCTCCTCTCTCCCCTCTCCTGCTCCCCCTCCCACCAGAATGCTAAGAACTCCCTCCCCCCTCCCTTAGGAATGTGGGATCTCAGCTATAACGGCTAGATACTGCAGGCAGGAAGCTACTTAAAATGGCAGCTGCTATCTTAAGCAAAGGGAGAAAGCTTCTAAAGCTGTGACTCAGGTATGGTATTGGTTTCTGCAGAATAAATATAGTGTTCTAGGCGGCACTAATGTGGCAAATCTATTGGCAGTAAAATGCCAAAATGGCTTTCCTTCTCCTTTAACTTTATTTCATCTAGTTTTAAAGACATTGGCAAATTTTGTTAATATAATGTTAATATAATGAATTTCAAACAACAGAACCCCCTGCTGGTCATTTTGGCCAACCGGCCTTAGAACTGACTAGAGAAACATCAGATAACATCACGGTCGGACTGGGGGGTGCAGGACCCACTGGGCGTGTCTAGAGATGTAGCGAACTGTTCGCCGGCGAACTAATTCGCGCGAACATCGGGTGTTCGCGAACGCGCAAGTTCGCGAACTTTCCGCGTATGTTCGCAATTTGGGTTCGCCGCGTTTTTTTTCTCGGCGTTTTTTCTCAGCCTAAAAAAACGCCGCACAACCACACATGGCGTTTTTCAGCCTAGTACTGGTGTAAGCAAATCCCGTTTCCATGGTGCCAATAGCGCGAAATAGCAAAAAACGCTGCGTATTTCCGCTAGGTCTGCCCGTTTTTACGCAACGCTATTTCAACAAAGTATTTTTCAGAGAAGTTTTTGCCCTTGATCCCCCTCCTGCATGCCCCTGTCCAGGTCGTGGCACCCTTTAAACAAATTTAAAATCAGTTTTCTGGCCAGAAATGGCTTTTCTAGGTTTTAAAGTTCGCCTTCCCATTGAAGTCTATGGGGTTCGCCTTCCCATTGAAGTCTATGGAGTTCGCCTTCCCATTGAAGTCTATGGGGTTCGCCTTCCCATTGAAGTCTATGGGGTTCGCCTTCCCATTGAAGTCTATGGGGTTCGCCTTCTCATTGAAGTCTATGGGGTTCGCCTTCCCATTGAAGTCTATGGAGTTCGCCTTCCCATTGAAGTCTATGGGGTTCGCCTTCCCATTGAAGTCTATGGGGTTCGCCTTCCCATTGAAGTCTATGGGGTTCGCCTTCCCATTGAAGTCTATGGGGTTCGCCTTCCCATTGAAGTCTATGGGGTTCGCCTTCCCATTGAAGTCTATGGGGTTCGCCTTCCCATTGAAGTCTATGGGGTTCGCCTTCCCATTGAAGTCTATGGGGTTCGCAAAGTTCGCAAATATTCACGCTTTTTGGCGTAAGTTCGCGAACGCGTTCGCAAACTTTTTTTTTTAGGTTTGCTACATCCCTAGCCGTGTCCCTCCGCTGGGGCCCCCAACCTGCACCTCTAAACCCAACCCCCGAGCAGGGACCCCTGTCCGATGTCCACCCCTGAACGCGTATGTGAAACGCGTCAGGAGAGGACATCGGCGGCCAGAGGAAGCAGCAATAGGGTTGGCCACTGGGGCCCACCAGGGCTGGGTATTTTCCCGGGGTCCCAGCGACCCAGTCCGACCCTGGATAACATTAATTTTCTAAGCAGGGCAACGTCACAAGATGTTCATTTTATCAGGAAATGTATTATCAGTCAAATGCGGCCAATCTGCGGAAATCACCAGCAGGTGGTGCTGTTGTTTCAAAATCATTATGTTAGCCCTATAAAAGCTGCTAGTATCTTCAAAACTAGAGAAAAATAATGTAAATTGCCCCATCTACGTTGCACTAGGGCCTTGGTCCTTACTGCTGCATCGATTCTGGATATCGGAGATCTGTAATCAATATAAATCTGGAATTTGGTGGCCAATTCCTGGATGAGACGGTGAGAGAACTACCGAGCACTTAAGCGGCAAGTGGAAATGAAATGTTGGTGTGAGTGGGATTTGGAATTGCAGCAGCGGTTGCCATGGAAATTCTTTGATTAGAGCCCCAAGGCCGATATTTACTTTACACGGGAAAAATGACAATGGTTTGGTGTTAAACTGTGAGCAAATCTAGAAATGAAAAAGAACATTTCTGTTTAAGACGTATCATGACAACTGATAGACGTTTTTTTAATAAGATATTTGAAATGTGTCTGTCAAGATAGAGCTAAGGCTTATACATAATAATCTGTGTGTGATACATTAGAGCAAGGGAATCTGCATTCTCACTTACAGCTATATAAACACTAAGGGATACCTTAGTATGGGATCCCTTATCCAGAAAGTTCCGAATGACAGAAAGGCCATCTCCCATAGACTCCATTATAAGCAAATAATTCTAATTTTTGAAAATGATTTCTTTTTCTCTGTAATAATAAAACAGTACCTGTACTTGATCCCAACTAAGATATAATTACCCCTTATTGGGGGCAGAACAGCCCTATTGGGTTTATTTAATGGTTAAATGATTCCCTTTTCTCTGTAATAATAAAACAGTACCTGTACTTGATCCCAACTAAGATATAATTACCCCTTATTGGGGCAGAACAGCCCTATTGGGTTTATTTAATGGTTAAATGATTCCCTTTTCTCTGTAATAATAAAACAGTACCTGTACTTGATCCCAACTAAGATATAATTACCCCTTATTGGGGCAGAACAGCCCTATTGGGTTTATTTAATGGTTAAATGATTCCCTTTTCTCTGTAATAATAAAACAGTACCTGTACTTGATCCCAACTAAGATATAGTTACCCCTTATTGGGGGCAGAACTTTATGGATAACGGGTTTCCAGATAAGGGATCCCATACCTGTACTAGACTAGGGTACACGTCTCTGCCTCCCTACTGGTGTTTTCAGCCTGACACATTTTCGCCCCAGCAGTATTGTCGGGGACGCACAGTGACCCCTTTCTCCAGCCGCCCTATCGCATTTCAGCAACATGAGACACATAAAGAAGCTCGGTGATTGCACAGACCAATCTGGAGGGAGTGAGTTTACAACAATTTCATACGCACAATAAAAATAGCTTTTCAATTTGCTGAAATTGGCTCCAGATGCAGTTAAATGCTGCCTCCCAGTGTAACATCACAGCCCAGACTTAGCAGCTGCGGAGCATTCGGTAGCACAGGTACAGAGTTATAACATATTTACCCAGTGCCGCGGGAATCTGGGTATCCCAATATATTATTATATCTATAGATTATACTATTTGCCAGCATTACTACATGAGTTCTGAGGGGAGGGGGCCCTTTAAGTTGCAGCCCCAGTGGCCACTGACCCCCATTCCAACGCTGGCCCTGCAGGCATTTGGCTGGCGTATGGCAAAGTATTAGGCGGTAAAATAAGATTAATTTCAGTGTATATAGTCTATATAAGGAGGTGCATTAGCTGAGAACCCCCTCTTTTGGCCTCATTACATCTAAAGGAGAGACAGGCATAACTGAGTCCGACCATGTAGATACCCAATCAGGGTCGGACTGGGGTGTGAAGGGCCCCTGAGGCTCCTGCAGGTGCCCTCAGCCGGGCACATCCTCTAACCCCCTCAGAGGGGCCCCCCTAACCCCCTTGCAGGGCCCCCACCCGTTGTCCTCCCCCGAGCGCATAAATTTGACACGTCAGGGGAGGAGCGTTCGGGAGGGGAGCGCCGGCAAGGGTCGGGTCTGGGCCGCCGGGGCCCACCGGGATTTTCCCAGGTGTCCCGGCGGCCAAGTCTGACCCTGTACCAAATCCTTGCTAGGGATAGATAGAGAAGCAAGAGCTTGTTACTTGCTCACTCTAGGAGTGAGAGGTAGGCAGGATAGCTATCCTGCAAGGACAGCATGAGTCCCCACAAGGAGTCAGTATTTGGGGTAGAGCCCCTGAGCAATTGTGCTCTAGTTAAGGGTTGCAAGTGTAACCCAGGTAACCCACTAAACGGCTAATAGCGCTCAGCCTGTGAACTTCAACATGACAGGGTCCCAGAGGCTTCAGGGAAGACATAATGTGTGTATAGTAGAGAGGATGAGAAAGGATCTGGTACGAGGAGAGTTCAGAACCTTCCCTTAGGGGGAATTTCATGGGGTTCTGTATGGTGCGGGGAAATATAAGAGCTGGACCATGGTATCTTCACAAGTGGTGCAAGTGGGGGGTCCAGGCAACATGGGGTGCACAAGAGCCTGTCACCTCGGGCAGCACAGTATTGGACCAGCCTAGTGGTAAATCACCAGTTTGGGTTAGAGCTAGTAATCCAAATTTACCGGTAGTATAATAACCAGTTACCAGTAGTTACGCCACTGCATGTATCTCCTTTATCTTCATATACTATATAACTGTGCTAAGTACATATCAATATGTACCCTGGCATAGATTTACTATATATCCAAAGTTTCTACAGAGAAATCCATTAATTGGCCCATCTAACTACCTACACCCTATTGATGGCCTACTCCATGCTTACACCCCTTCTGTATTCTTGTTAGGTAACCTTGCATGTTTACTTAAGGTTTAAGTGGCTACAACTACAAGCTGTAGAAGTTATTATTTCACAGAAGCATTAGGGAATGCAAGTAGGAATATACAGTATATTTATTTGATATATACATTTAAATACAAATATCTTGTATTCTGCTAAGTTACCACTGGATGGCAGCAGTTATCTTCCTACTGGGCCACGTTGGACCCTCTCAGTCCGATCATATGTGATATTGCAACTGTTAGCATGGGAATTTGATACAAAATCTGATACAAAATGTCCTTTATTTCCTATGAACATTTAATAAAGCCAGGGTTGCCTCCTGCCCAGTTTTCGGAGGGGCTGTCTGGGTCAAAACTGCCACAAGATCCATTTCAAATCAATGTTAGGTATTAGGAGAAACATTAGGAGAACATGAAACTTTGCTTCACCTAAATGTTGCTGGACTACAACTCCAGGGCTAGAACTAGTGGAAGGCAAAAAAGGCAACTTCCTAGGGCCGTGATTAGTGATGGGCGAAATGTTTCGCCAGGCATGGATTTGCGTCGAATTTACGCGTTTCGCCATTGGCGGATTGTTTCGCGAAACGGATGAAAAAATTCGTCATGGAAAAATTTGCCGCACGTCCAAAAATTGTCACCGGCGTCAAAAAAGAATTGTCGCAGGCGTCAAAATAATAGCCGCGGGCGACGAAACAATAGCCGCGCGACAAAATAATAGCCGCGGGCAATGAAACAATAGCCGCGGGCAATGAAACAATAGCCGCGCGACAAAATAATAGCCGCGTGCGACAAAACAATAGCCGCGGGCGACGAAACAATAGCCGCGCGACAAAATAATAGCTGCGGGCGACGAAACAATAGCCGTGCGACAAAATAATAGCCGCGGGCGACAATTTTTTTTTGTCGCACGACATTTTCGCCGTTTCGCGAATTTTTCGCCGTTTCGCGGATCTTTTTAAAGATTCGCGAATTTTTTCGGCGAAGCGAAACGGAACAGATTCGCTCATCACTAGCCGTGATCCCCAACCAGTGGCTCAGGGGCAACATGTTGCTCCCCCCAACCCATTGGATGTTGCTCCCAGTGGCCTCAAAGCAGGTGCTTATATTTGAATTTCTGGTAAGGAGGCAAGTTTTGGTTGCATAAGAACCAAGTATAATGCCAAACAGAGCCTTCTGTAGGCTGCCAGTCCACATGGGGGCTATTAAGTAGCTCTTATTGGCACCCCCAGGAAACTTTTTCATGCTTCAGTTGCTCCCCAACACGGTTGGGGATCCCTGCCCTAGGGCATAGTGAAGTTAGGGTACAGCTGAAGCCTCCTTGACTGATCTATCCCCCCACACTCATGTGAATAACTTCCATCATCTCATTAGTTGCCATGAGTTACTACCCAGTTACTACCCATTTGTTTATCTATGACAAAATATTATTCCCATCTCTCCCAGCCCAGTGGCCCAATAAATGCAAAAAAATCCTCCAATGAGAACCTTGCCTTCTCTGTGTTCTGGCTCCTTGTTTTTTTTTTTTTTTTCTAGCATGGAACACCTCCCCGGTACTAAGAAAATATTACCAAGCCAATATTAATCAGTAATCCTCATATGTTTATAACAGCAAGATGACAAATTGCTGATAGGAACCATTTCTACTAAATAATTCTTTTGCCCCTGTTATGAGGTTTGGGGTGTCCTTGTTGATCTACGGATGGGTCTGATTGCCATCTTGGAGTCAGGAAGGAATTTTTTCCCCTCTGGGGCAAATTAGAGAGGCTTCAGATGGGGTTTTTGCCTTCCTCTGGATCAACTAGCAGTTAGGCAGGTTATATATAGGCATTATGGTTGAACCTGATGGACGTACGTCTTTTTTCAACTTAACTTACTATGTTACTATGTTGTCTACCAGATGTGCCTGGGCAATGGTCCGTGCAATCTGTGTTCTGGGCTTTGCACCCAGGACCACCATTACGGGGGCAATAAGGAGGTAACCTTTCTTCTTGAAGAATTCCAGTTGCATCTTTACAGGAGAGACAGGGGCAATGGTGTAAAAAGGAATAGTCAGTATTGGGCAGGGAGATATAGGGGCAGGGGAGAACATGCGGGCCTGGAAGGGTGGATTATGGGTGGGCTTGGAGTGGAACCACAGGTAAATTTGTAATATTACCCCTGGCCTTTTCTTTTGTTAAATTGGGGGCTAAATGTGCTTGGTTACTAGGCCCTGCCACACAGGGGACCCCATTATGTAAAATGAAAATCAAATACATCGTTACATAGGGTTGAAAAAAGACAAGAGTCCATCAAGTTCAACCCATTCCAAGTAAACCCAGCACCCACACCCTATTCATACACTCCCTGGGGCAATACAGCCCTGTATGTAATGCCGGCCAATAGTAAGTGGCTCTCATGTGCCCTAACTTTGCAAGCTGCCCTACATTTCTTAAATGACCCCAGACATTGAAAGCTAAAACAGTGCCCATTTCTGCCATATCTGCCCCATCCCCCCCCCCCCCCCCCAGACTGGGCACGGCGCTCCTGCCAAGACCTGGGAATCAATTGTTTATTTGCTGAATTCAATTTAAGATTTATTTTTTTTTCCTTCCGCTGAAGCCAAGTGAGTGTGTGATCCCAGCCCGAGGCGGCTGCCTGTGTGTAACAGATTAATATGTGAAGCTCTGGGGACCTGGGACTCTGTCTGTGTTTCAATGAGATGCTTGGTGCAGATGCAGCACGTTCTGTACTTAATGATCATCATTCACGTTGAGCTCGATACAAACAGTGCAGGGAACTGGCGATACGATCTACCTGACCTAACATACTGTATTTGGCTGGATGTGATTTTATCAGAAAAAATCGACGAGACTTTAGAGGTATGGGATCCCTTATCTGGAAACCCATTATCCAAAAAACTTAGAATTTCGGAAAGCCCGTCTCCCATAGACTCCATTTTAATCAAATAATTCAGAATTTTATAACTGATTTCCTTTTTCTCTGTAATAATAAAACAGTACCTGTACTTGATCCCAACTAAGATATAATTACCCCTTATTGGGGGCAGAACAGCCCTATTGGGTTTATTTAATGGTTAAATGATTCCCTTTTCTCTGTAATAATAAAACAGTACCTGTACTTGATCCCAACTAAGATATAATTACCCCTTATTGGGGCAGAACAGTCCTATTGGGTTTATTTAATGGTTAAATGATTCCCTTTTCTCTGTAATAATAAAACAGTACCTGTACTTGATCCCAACTAAGATATAATTACCCCTTATTGGGGGCAGAACAGCCCTATTGGGTTTATTTAATGGTTAAATGATTCCCTTTTCTCTGTAATAATAAAACAGTACCTGTACTTGATCCCAACTAAGATATAATTACCCCTTATTGGGGGCAGAACAGCCCTATTGGGTTTATTTAATGGTTAAATGATTCCCTTTTCTCTGTAATAATAAAACAGTACCTGTACTTGATCCCAACTAAGATATAATTACCCCTTATTGGGGCAGAACAGCCCTATTGGGTTTATTTAATGGTTAAATGATTCCCTTTTCTCTGTAATAATAAAACAGTACCTGTACTTGATCCCAACTAAGATATAATTACCCCTTATTGGGGCAGAACAGCCCTATTGGGTTTATTTCATGGTTAAATGATTCCCTTTTCTCTGTAATAATAAAACAGTACCTGTACTGGATCCCAACTAAGATATAATTACCCCTTATTGGGGGCAGAACAGTCCTATTGGGTTTATTTCATGGTTAAATGATTCCCTTTTCCCTGTAATAATAAAACAGTACCTGTACTTGATCCCAACTAAGATATAATTACCCCTTATTGGGGGCAGAACAGCCCTATTGGGTTTATTTAATGGTTAAATGATTCCCTTTTCTCTGTAATAATAAAACAGTACCTGTACTTGATCCCAACTAAGATATAATTACCCCTTATTGGGGGCAGAACAATCCTATTGGGTTTATTTAATGGTTAAATGATTCCCTTTTCTCTGTAATAATAAAACAGTACCTGTACTTGATCCCAACTAAGATATAATTACCCCTTATTGGGGCAGAACAGCCCTATTGGGTTTATTTAATGGTTAAATGATTCCCTTTTCTCTGTAATAATAAAACAGTACCTGTACTTGATCCCAACTAAGATATAATTACCCCTTATTGGATGCAAAACAATCCTATTGGGTTTAATTAATATTTTTTTGATTTTTAGTAGACTTAAGGTATGGAGATCCAAATTATGGAAAGACCCCTTATCCAGAATACCCTTGGTCCCGAGTATTCTGGATAACGGGTCCTATACCTGTACTATATGGACAAACAAACAGGCTTTTTGCATAAAATGTATTAAGGGCTCATTTTCTGAACTGAACTAAACGCATAGCCGTCTCAAGTTATAGTGACAAACTACGTATGTAAAGATGTTCTTTCCCCTCTGTTCCAAACCATGTCCAACGCAGACTGGGAGTAATTTCTCAGGCCAGTAGATGGCAGTATTTCATTGCATAGCACCATTGTTTTATTCACGTTGTGGCAAAGCAGGACAATTAATCTTTCAGGGCTCTAAATAGCCTCTGCAATAGAGTGTGAAGCCCGGTGATGAAAATCTGCCATTTAAATCTCATTTTTGTGTGTCTTTTGTCTTTTGAAGTTAGAGATAAACCATTTATCCCTCTTTGTATCGCTCAAAATATGGAGACAAAGAAGGAAAGGTCTTAATGGTCTGACAGTGATGAGATATGAGCCGTAAGTACACAGGGTCAGCGGCTGAGATTTTTCCAGGACAGCAGAGAGCATTGTGGGTCGTGATTTATTAACACAAGTACTAAATGGCACAAGTATATATTGCTACAGGTAAAGGCATGATGAATTATTGCCATTGACTTATGGAACCTTTACCCCATTGATTTATCCTAATGGTCCTACCCTTATCCAAGGCCCCTTAGATATGGGGAGCCAGGTACAAACAGGCCAGGTAAGCTCCTATAGCAGCGGGTCTCAACCTGTGGGTCGGGACCCCTTTGGGGGTCAAACAACCCTTTCACAGGGGTCACCTAAGACCATCGGAAAACTCATATTTCCCGATGGTCTTAGGAATAATTTTATGGTTGGGGGTCACCACAACATGAGGAACTGTGTTAAAGGGTCGCGGCATTAGGAAGGTTGAGAACCACTGTCCTATAGGATAAGTGAAGAAAAGTGACGGACAAGTGTTGAGCTCCCACTCGGCAATGGGTCAGCTCGGCCGTAAGTTCCAGTGCAGAAATGAAGCAGCTTTGGTGTCTGTATTTCATTTTGGGCTATTTATATTAGAGAACTGGGGACTAAAATGGTAGAGGTTTTGGAGAGGTGTTATGTCCTTTGTAAAAACGAGTAGTGATGAGCGAATCTGTTCCGTTTTGCTTCGCCGAAAAATCCGCGAATCTTTTAAAAGATCCGCGAAACGGTGAAAAATTCACAAAAATGGCGTGCGCCAAAAAAAATTGTCACCCGCGGCTATTATTTTGTTGCGCGGCTATTATTTTGTCACCCGCGGGTATTATTTCATCACCCACAGCTATTATTTTGTCGCACGGCTATTATTTCATCGCCCATGGCTATTAATTAATTGCACGGCTATTATTTCATCGCACGGCTATTATTTTGTCGCCCGTGGCTATTATTTCGTCGCGCGGCTATTATTTCATCGCCTGCGGCTATTATTTTGTCGCCCGTGGCTATTATTTCGTTGCGTGGCTATTTTTTAATCGCACGGCTATTATTTCATCGCCCATGGCTATTAATTCATCGCACGGCTATTATTTCATCGCACGGCTATTATTTAATCGCACGGCTATTATTTTGTCGCCCGTGGCTATTATTTCGTTGCGCGGCTATTATTTCATCGCCTGCGGCTATTATTTTGTCACCCGCGGGTATTATTTCATCACCCACGGCTATTTTTTAATCGCACGGCTATTATTTCATCGCCCATGGCTATTAATTCATCGCACGGCTATTATTTCATCGCACGGCTATTATTTTGTCGGCCGTGGCTATTATTTCGTCGTGCGGCTATTATTTCATCGCACGGCTATTATTTTGTCGCCCGTGGCTATTATTTCGTTGCGTGGCTATTATTTAATCGCCTGCGGCTATTATTTTGTCGCCCCCGTGGCTATTATTTCATAGCGCAGCTATTATTTTGTCACATGGCTATTATTTCGTCGCCCGGCTATTCTTTTGACGCCCGCGACTATTCTTTTTTGACGCCGGTAACAATTTTTTGACGTGCGGCGAATGTTTACGCGGTGAATTTTTTCATCCGTTTTGGCGAAACTATCCGCCAATGCCAAAACGCAGAAATTCGCCGCGAAGCCATGCCTGGCGAAACATTTCGCGATTACTAAAAACGAGGTCTCTTAGAGAACCTGACACCAAGAGCCTGTTCTGGTTTTATATAGACCCACAGTTAGGGCCATATTTATAATAAGCTATCGGAGGGCCTGTGCTTAGGGCGGCAATAAAATACCCCCAACTTCTGCAGGGGATTTCCATAGGAAATCTGGTGACAGAGATGGAGAGGTGAGGGGGTAGGGGAGCAGGGGTGCTCTTTGAAAGTGACATCACTTACGCAACGCCAGCATGTGTGACGTCACAGGAATGACGTAGGGCCGTATTTATACACCCCTGCTCACAGTGGAAATAAAGATAGGCTTGTGGGAATTGGTGGGCCTACTAGGAGATCCTCTGGTACTGGCCAGTAGGGTTGCCACCTGGTCTGTAATGATGCTTGGTGTCAGAGATATTAATAGAAAGGCCGGTATTTTTTTGCAGAAAGGGTGGTAATGCTACAGGCCAATCCAACACCGCTTATCTCTACTCCTTGAGGTCTTCCTTTTCCTGTGCTCTTTTTCTTCTGCCAGGCTTCAGACTGGACTCCATTTGTTGTAGGCAGGACTATTGCCTAGTCAATCCCTAAAGGTCCCCATACAGGGGCCGATTGTAGCTGCCGATATCAGTTCCTTGGACTGATTTAGCAGCTTATCGGCCCATGTAGGGGCAGGAATGAGGGGCCTGCCCAACCGATATCTGGCCTGAAATTGGCAAGATATCAATCGGGCAGGTTAAAAGATTTAGTCGGAACGGGGACCGCATCGGCTCGTTGATGCGGTCCTTGAACCATCTGCCCCATTGCTGCCATTATAATTAGATTGTTTGGCCCCAGGGCCAAACAATCAAATTAGCCTACATATTCCCCGATATCGCCCACCCGTAGGTGGGGATATCGAGAGAAGATCCGCTCGCTTGGCAACCTCTTCAAGCGAGCAGATCTTCATGTGTATGGCCACCATAAGGCTCATTTAGTGAAGGGAAACTAAATAGGAGCCATTGTCTAGCTCAGGGCTCTTACTCGTGAGCCACAGTCAAATGTAAAAAGACTTGAAGAGATACAAAAGCACCATAAAAGTTCATGGAGGAGCCAAATAAGGGCTGTGATTGGCTATTAGGCAGCCTCTATGCACCCTATCGGCTTACAGGGGGCTTTATTTGGTAGGAAATCTTGTTTTTATTCAACCAAAACTTGCCCCCAAGTCAGGAATTCAAAAATAACTCCCTGGTTTGGGGGCACTGAGAGCAACATCCAAGGGGTTGGGGGGCAACATGTTGCCCCGGAGCCCCAGGCTGTAAGGGGACGTTTCTAACTGTATCTCCCTATTACAGTATAACGCTGATTCTTTTAGCAGTCTCCTCTCAACACTTTCGATAACTAATAACAAAAGAAATCTGCATTGCTGTATTAAATTGATAAATATTTTTCATTAAGTTGTTCAGGTTTTTTTGCATATGGCCATTCTCCAAGAATTATAATAAGACCACCTGGTAGATTTTGTGACCTAATTATATTACTTAGGCCCCCCTTAAACGTCTCTTGTTGGGGGTGCCTCCTTTGGTTAGTTGGTTATTCAATGAAGTGAATATTTCTTCAGGCTATTTCTCTCATTGCAATGCCGTCCACAGAGCAATGTAATAAAAAGGTGCACTATTTGCCAAGGTCTAGTATCCCATAGTGACCCATCAGATGGGTTCCGAGACCAGTAGCAAACTTTGCACCTTTCATTACATTACTCTGTAGAGTCTGTTATGTACAGAGATTACATTTTTGAAAGGGAAACTCATGCTAAACAAACAAAACTGAACTAATCCAAAATGGTACACTAAGGGGCCTATTTATACTGCTGTGTAGAAAATGGTGACTGTCTATGGCTAGCAATGAGCGAATCTGTTCCATTTCGCTTCGCCGAAAAATTTGCGAATCTTTCAAAAGATCCGCGAAACGGCAAAAAATTCGCGAAACAGCGAAAATGTTGTGCGACAAAAAAAATTTGCCGCCCGCGGCTATTATTTTGTCGCGCGGCTATTGTTTCGTCGCCCGCAGCTATTGTTTTGCCGCGTGGCTATTGTTTCGTCGCCCGCGGCTATTGTTTTGTCGCGCGGCTAATGTTTCGTCGCCCGCGGCTATTGTTTCGTCGCCCGTGGCTATTGTTTTGTCGCGCGGCTATTGTTTCGTCGCTTGCGGCTATTGTTTCGTCGCCCCCACCTATTGTTTTGTCGTGCGGCTATTGTTTCGTTGCGCGGCTATTATTTTGTCGCGCGGCTATTGTTTCGTCACCTGCGGCTATTATTTTGACGCCCGCGACTATTCTTTTTTGACGCCCACGACAATTTTTTGACGTGCGGCGAATTTTTCCGCAGCGAATTTTTTCATCCGTTTCGCAAAACAATCCGCCAATGGCGAAACGCGGAAATTCGCCGTGAATCCATGCCTGCCGAAATATTTCGCCCATCACTATCTATGGCATCTTACAGCAGCCCCTCTAGAATTTGCCTTGATCCACAAATTGCCTCTATGCTCCCAAACCCTGTCTACTCATGAAGTCTGACCTGTTCTGTTCATTTAGGTAGTGTAATGCCATATGGGGCAGTAGGGCATATTATTATTCTTTATGTCAGGGGTCCCCAACCACCGGGACGTGGGCTGTGCAGAACCGGGCCACCTCTGGTCCCAATTACCTATGATCCCAACTCCATGACAACAGCTATGTGAAGCCAGGGTCGGACTGGGGGGTGCAGGGCCCACCGGGGCTCCCGCCCCAGGGGCTCTGCAGGTGCCCCAGCCAGCCGTGTCCCCTACCACCCCCAGGGGACCCCCTAACCCCCCCACAGGGCCCCCACCCGACGTCCTCCCTGAGCACGTATAAATTGAACAGTCAGTTGGGGAGCGCCGGCAAGGGTCGGACTGGGCTGCTGGGGCCCACTAAGGCCGGGGCCCACCAGGATTTTTCCCGGTGTCTGACCCTGTGTGAAGCCCAGGAAGCTTTCTACTGATGGCAAAAAGGACCAAAATACTTAAAGCTCCATATTAAGTGTCAGGGGATGTCGCCACTTAGGTGGGAGTAAGAAGAGCAGAGGGGCTGGGCGCATCTAGTTGATGATTTTGTATTATGATGTATTATACCCACCAACCCTGGTCCTCGGAAAAATTGCTTGAAACCGGTCCGTGGTGCAAAAACGGTTGGAGACCACTGCTTTATGTGCACCCCACTGACATACTCCACAATGCCTTACAGACCTCCCCATCCATAGTCACACATTGTCATACAGTCCTACCCAATGTGCCTTTACTTATATTGCATGTTAATAGGGGGACGGCAGAAGGGCCTTTATTCTCCCCAGACCCACAACAGCTGCATGGCACTTATTATTACCCAATAAGATAAGCCTGCATAATTGGCTTGTCTAGTTAATCGAAAATAAATGGAGATTTAGCTCTGCTTGTAAATCTCATATAATTTTTACTTAAAGATAAATGCGGTTCCACTCAGACCCAGACAGTTACACTGAAACCCAGTGACTATTAGCAATGCTGACACCAAGTCCCTGACAGCCAACATGTCCTGCAGCCGAGTACAATCTGCTTACATGTTGATTAACATTTCCTAAAGAGTTTGAGGCATCGGAATCCGTCCCTACCGCTGATACATAGCGCTCCAACTACAATGGCTCGCACGGCCGTGCAATCTAAACAAATAGAGACAAAACCAAGGCAAAGTTTGTCTGTAATTAATGTCACCGGTGACAGATTGATACGTATCGCCGTATGGCTTATGCCTTGTTAGCCCAATAAAACAAGCACGATTTATTTTATAGAGTAGACACCCTGTTGCGTGCAGGATTTTACAAGCACCCAGGCGTCTTCACTACCGACAGGGCCCAAAACAGCTGAGCGCTATAAGATCCCAAGCTTGTAGCCGTAGGAGCTGCAATATAAACCATATATGCAATATAAAACACGTTTTAGACAGGTGGTTTATAGAGAAGACACCAATGCTGTTTTTAAAAGTTGAATGTCATCAGTGTTGGACTGGGACCCCGAGGGCCCACCAGAAAACCTTAGACCATAGGCCCACTATCCAAACTATATTCCCTCCTTTCCTCACCCAACCTCTTTATTCTCCCAGTCTCTTTTATTTACATGCTAGCATCTATTCTTCCATCTATTTCTCCTCTTTCTTCCCATTCAGACATAGGGAATGGCCATGAAACAGGCCAAATGGTCAGGAGAGCTTATTGACCCCTGGGCCCACCGGGAGTTTTCCTGGTATCCTGGTGGGTCAGTCCGACACTGAATGTCATTTTCCATTTTACTGCTCCAAAGTGCTAGCTGGATGCACAAATGAAGCAAAGGTACTTGTACCCGTATGTGCTGCCAGCAACTTGTCAATGCTCACATCATTCCAGCAAGCTAGTGCATTTATGGATGCTAAAGAAATCTCCCAGTGTCGGACTGGGGATGCCAAGGGCCTACCAGATACCTTAGACCTTAGGCCCACTCTCCAGACCACCTTTCCTTCCCTGTTCACTTTCTTTAATTTCTTAATTACTTCTTTTTACATACTATTACCTATCCTTTCCTCCATTTCTTCTGGTGGAGGCATACAAGGCAAATGGTTGGGTGAGCAAACGGGCCCACTGACACCTGGGCCCACCGGGAGTTTTCCTGGTATCCTGGTGGGCCAGTCAGTGTCGGAATGAGATGGCAGGGGCCACCAGAAAACCATGGGCCCACTCTCAAAACTTTAATTCATCCTCTCCTCCCTCAGACTCTTTATTATCCTAGTCTCTTTTCTCTACATACTATACTATTCTTCCATCTATCAAGCTTCCTTGTTCCCATACAGAAATAGGGAATGATCATGAAATAGGCTAAATAGCTAGAAGCCTCGACCCACTGGGGGTTTTCCTGGTATCCTGGTGGGCCAGTAAGTGTCAGACTGAGATGCCAGGGGCCCCCAGGAAACCCTGGACCATGGGCCCACTCTCAAAACTAATTCCTCCTCTCTTCCCTGAAACTCTTTATTATCCTAGTCTCTTTTCTCTACATACTATACTCTATTCTTCCATCTATCAAGCTTCCATGTTCCCATACAGAAATAGGGAATGACCATGAAATAGGCTAAATAGTTAGAAGCAGAAGGGACCACTGACACCTGGGCCCACCGGGAGTTTTCCTGGTATCCTGGTGGGCCAGTCCGACACTGGATTCTCCAACTTCTTAGCACCCATGGAGCCACCCTATTAGCTAGCACCAAATTGATAGTGTAGTCATCAATACCCAGTGCATGCCATTGCTTGTGGCTAATTCATCAAAGCTGATGCTAAATAGCAAAAATGTATTAAATTATAGTTTTGTTCCATTTAGGGGCTAATCGGGATATTTCTTCTTGCATTCAAGTGGGTTTATTCAATTAATAACCTAAAAAAAATCTTTGGATCAAAACTTTATACAAATCATGCCAAAAACAAATGGCTTTTTATAGCGGAAAAACCATCCTGTCATTTTGGCAGTTTACTGCCAATAGATTTGCCACATTAGTGCCGCCTAGAACACTATATTTATTCTGCAGAAACCATTCCCATACCTGAGTAACAGCTTTAGAAGCTTTCTCCCTTTGCTTAAGATAGCAGCTGCCATTTTAAAGGACAATGAAAGGTTAATATAAATTAAAAGTAAGTCTAAAGGCATTATTTTTAAGTACTTACTGTATATCTAAATTCCCAGATCCCTGCTTGCTTCTCTGATATGGTGCTGGCAGCCTACAGCAGTGTGAAGCCTACAGTGACATCACTGAAATCTCTCTCCCCTTCCTGTAGGTGCCAGCGGCAGCCTTCCTATTCTCTGAGCATGTGTGTAACTTGATCCTGTCTCCTGTTCTGAGCTACACATGCCCACCAGCCAATCAGAAGCGGATCTGCCAGAGGGGAGTGGGGAGGGAATGAAACACATGTGCAGTATGAAGCAAGGAGGGAAAGGAAGGGAGAATACCTTTTTAGAGAAGGCTGCCTGTTCTAGAAAATATGCAGTAAGTGTGACTGAGTAAATATTTGATTAGGTGAGCCAAAAGTGTGGGGTTTTTACTAAACAATAGGAGGACGATTGGGCAGTATGGTTTTTGCATTTTGACTTGCATTCTCCTTAAAGTAGCTTCCTGCTGCAGCTCTAGCCGTTATAGCTGAGATCCCACATTCCTAAGGGGATGGGGGGAGTACTTAGCATTCTGGTGGGAGGGGGAGAGAGGAGAGAACTGCGCAGACTCTGGCCCCGGGAATTAAAGCTGTTTCTGAGTGAAAAAAGTGACAAGAAATCCTGTGTTTCTTTTGATAGAGGACTCAGTGCAGCGTTTCTGTAAGTGCTTATGGCTGTATTTACATAGACCTTTCTGATAAAGCTTACTGAGTTTTTACCTTTCCTTCTCCTTTTCAAACTACAGAAAAACTGCTTATCCAGAAAATCCCAGGTCCTTAGCATTCTGTATAGAAACCTATTTTCAGACTCTAACCCTAATATTGCTCCCAGTGAGCTTTAACCCGTTGATAGTATATTACGAGTATGAGCGAGGTTGTAGTGCAGACACATTTAGCTGCTCAACACTGCTATGAAAGCTCCTTTAATAGCTTAAGCTATAATCTCATTAACAACTGGCCTCCAATACAGCAATTTAAAAGGAGAGATTTATAACTGTTATCTGCAGTCTTCTACAGCTCTATACACAGGGAAGCCAGGATTCCCATCAGAGTTAGTGATGGGCGAAATGTTTCGGCAGGCATGGATTCGCCGCACGTCCAAAAATTGACGCCGGCGTAAAAAAAGATTTGTAGCGGGCATAAAAAAAGATTTATCGCGGGCGTCAAAAGAATAGCCGCGCGTCAAAAGAATAGCCGCACAACAAAATAATAGCCGCGCGACGAAATAATAGCCGCGGGCGACGAAATAATAGCCGCGTGCGACGAAACAATAGCCGCGCAACAAAACAATAGCCCCGAGACTAAATAATAGCCGCGTGCGACGAAACAATAGCCGCGCGACGAAACAATAGCCCCGAGACGAAATAATAGCCGCGCGCGACGAAACAATAGCCGCGCGACAAAATAATAGCCGCGGGCGACGAAACTATAGCCGCGAGACGAAATAATAGCCGCGTGCGACTAAATAATAGCTGCATGCGACGAAACAATAGCCGCGCGTCAAAAGAATAGCCGCACGACAAAATAATAGCCGCGCAACGAAATAATAGCCGCGTGCGACTAAACAATAGCCGCGCGACGAAACAATAGCCGCGCGACAAAATAATAGCTGCGGGCGGCGAAACAATAGCCGCGCGACAAAATAATAGCCGCGGGCGACAAATTTTTTTTGTCACACGACATTTTCGCCGTTTTGCGGATCTTTTTAAAGATTTGCGAACTTTTCGGCGAAGCGAAACAGAACAGATTCGCTCATCACTAATCAGAGTGTTTCTGTCTGTGGACAGCTAGGGAAAGTTTTATTAAGCAGTGTAGACTTCATCGGTGAACTACAGCTCCCAGCGTGCTTCATTATATATGGCAGTTTAGCCAGCAGTGCTATTAGGAAAGGCTTATTTCCCCTTTAAAAATAAAGTAGGTTTTTTTTTCTTTAGCTGTATGTGTGTGCTAAGCAACAGTAGCAATAATATGCAGGGCAGACTCCAGACGGCACCAGTCCCAGAAAAAGGCATTCTGTGGGTTTCTCTTGCCAGTACAGAAGAGGGAGCCAATGTTTTCGTCCGCAGTGATAAATTCCCATCTCTGGCTCTGGCAGCCCGACGCACTGAGGACTTTATTGCAATGTAATGTACATCAGGAGAGAGCAGGAGCGCGTGACAGAATCGGGTTAGGGGGAAGCTGGGTAGTCATGTTGGACTGCAGTTTGGGTGGGGGGGGGTTGGGAAAAAAAGGAGAGAGGAATTAACATCTGTCTTGGGGAGACACCGCTGCAGAAAGGAAGGAGAGAATAAAAGACGGACAGAAGGGAGAAACAAAAGACTAAACTATTCCAATTGGGAGAGGAGGGGGGGAGAGGGAACAGAAACCACATACAACGAGAAAAATGAGATATCTGTGATTGTTTGGACGCAAGGCAACGTATTGCAGAGCCCCACAAATATAAAATGAGCCAATTAGCATCTATATGATACAGTTTGCTTGCACTTCATTCCAGCCCATAGTCCCATTAAGGGTCTCCCCATTCCGACATTAACGCCATTTTCTTATTTGTCCCCCAAGCTGATAGCAGCGCCAGAGACGGCAATTTAAATTGACAGATTTATTGTTGTTATCTTCAGTTTCCTACAATGCCACAAGTGTACTCAGCTCGGGTTGTAAAGATATTTTATTTAAGAACGCTGCGTCCCTGCTGTATGTGGCTACATTGCTGGCGTGGCTCTTCAGCTGCTAGCTCAGGCTTCAATTCCATTCGTTTGTTCTTGCAGGGCTCTATGTAACGGTAACATCGGACATCTTGCTCTGAAGCTTACGCTTATTGCACAAAAAAAAACATAAAAACAGTAATACAATTACATGTAGTTCATAAGAAACAGTGGAAAACAGAACCAGGCACACTTTACTGCTAAGCTGCAAATTGGAATGATATCCCCCCCCCTCCCAGCAGCCAATCAGCAGAACTATGGGAAGGGAGCAAGATAGCAGCCCCCAGTAGGTATCAGAATAGCACTCAATAGTAAGAAATCCAAGTCCGGCTTAGGACTCCTCCAGTTACATGGGAGTAGGAGAAACAATAGGTTAGCTGAAAGCAGTTCTAATGTGTAGCGCTGGCTGAAAGCTCAGACTCAGTCACACTTTACTGCTGCACTGAAAATTGGAGTGATACCCCCCCCCCTCCCAGCAGGCGATCAGCAGAACAATGGGAAGGGAGCAAGATAGCAGCTCCCAGTAGGTATCAGAATAGCACTCAATAGTAAGAAATCCAAGTCCGGCTTGGGACTCCTCCAGTTACATGGGAGTAGGAGAAACAATAGGTTAGCTGAAAGCAGTTCTAATGTGTAGCGCTGGCTCCTTCTGAAAGCTCAGACTCAGGCACACTTTACTGCTGCGCTGCAAGTTGGAGTGATATCCCCCCCCCCATTCACCCCCATTCACCCCCAGCAGCCGATCAGCAGAACAATGGGAAGGGAGCAAGATAGCAGCTCCCAGTAGGTATCAGAATAGCACTTAGTAGTAAGAAATCCAAGTCCGGCTCGGGACTCCTCCAGTTACATGGGAGTAGGAGAAACAATAGATTAGCTGAAAGCAGTTCTAATGTGTAGCGCTGGCTCCTTCTGAAAGCTCAGACTCAGGCACACTTTACTGCTGCGCTGCAAGTTGGAGTGATATCCCCCCCCCCTCACCCCCAGCAGCCGATCAGCAGAACAATGGGAAGGGAGCAAGATAGCAGCTCCCAGTAGGTATCAGAATAGCACTCAATAGTAAGAAATCCAAGTCCGGCTTGGGACTCCTCCAGTTACATGGGAGTAGGAGAAACAATAGGTTAGCTGAAAGCAGTTCTAATGTGTAGCGCTGGCTCCTTCTGAAAGCTCAGACTCAGGCGAAATGCACTGACATGGCGCCTACACACCAACATTACAACAAAAGATACATTAGTCGGTTCAAGAATACAATTTTAAATGGTAGAGTGAATTATTTTATTTAGAAATAAATTTCAGCATAAAAATCCTGACAGTATCCCTTTAGCGTAAGATCACTTCCAGTTACATTCCCTTTATCCCCATCTTCTTTACATCCAATCAGCGTAGGACTGGGTGTCTGAGGCCCACCGAGGCTCCTGCATCAGGGGCCACCACACCTGCTTGGGGGCCACTGCCACCTGCTCAGTTACACAATAATTTGTTTAGATATATATTCTATTTATACACTAGAGGAGACAAAGTCAACTGAGGGGAGACTTAAGTGATAACAGGGTTGACCCACAATCTGTCATGCCCAGGGTTATCCTGCAAGGGTTATATTTGTAATTGGATAGAGAACTGGCTGAAGGATAGATTACACAGAGTGGGGTAAATGGAACATTTTCTAATTGGACCAGTGTGGTTAGTGGGTACCTGTTAAGATATGCAATAATATATGTGCCCTCATACAGATCTCATACAGATCTCACACTGATCTGGTGTCATGTGACACAATGTCTGTTTGTTAATGCAGAAGTGTTAATAAAGTTGAGACTTCCTGAAGGAAGAGAAGCATGGTGTCTGTGTGCAGTTTCTCCTCTGTCTAAAAGAAAGCTGAATGCTCAGATATCACATACCGGTTATCCTGTCTCTTAATCAGAATGGCAACAGGTTATGGGCCCAGGAGAGATGGAGGAAACCGATGGAGCAGGCTGTTATTTGACGGAGATGAAAAGAATTATGAACTATGGGAGACAAAGTTTCTAGGCCATCTGCGCCTGATGAAACTTAAAGAAACCATCCTGCATGAACCCTCAGATGATACAGACTCAGATGGGGACACAAGTAAGAAAGAGGAGGCTTATGCTGAGTTAGTCCAATTTTTGGATGATAAAAGTCTGTCTCTGATTATGAGAGAAGCAGCTGATGATGGCAGGAAAGCACTGCAAATCCTGAGAAACCACTATGCTGGCAAAGGTAAGCCACGAATAATTAGCTTATACACAGAGCTAACATCTCTTCAGAAAACTGCAAATGAAAGTGTTACAGACTATATCATACGTGCAGAAACAGCTATTACAGCACTGAGAAATGCTGGAGAGACACTGAGTGATGGTCTGTTAATTGCAATGATTCTCAAAGGTTTACCTGAAACATTTAAACCCTTTGCTATCCATATCACACAAGGTGATGGAAAAATGACTTTTACTGAGTTTAAAACACAATTAAGAAGTTTTGAGGACACTGAAAAATACCGTGTCAGCCCAAACACTGATAATGTGATGAAGGTCAGCACCCCTGTTACAACAGCAAGGGAGAGAGGAGACCTTAACTTTATTTGCTACAACTGCGACCAAAAGGGACATAAAGCTAATGCGTGCCCAAGCAAACTAAATAAAAGGAGGTCACAGTGGTGTAACTATTGCAAGAGCCCGACACATAAAGAGGCATTTTGCAGACGCAAAGCGCGGGATAATGTAAAGCAAGTGACGCAGAGCAAACATTTGCCTTTAAAATAAGTGAAAACCAGTCAAACAGTTTAATAACCAAAGGACTAATGGTTGATACAGGAGCAACATCACATATTATTACAGACATTAAAAAGTTTCAAAGATTTGATGACACATTCAAGCCGGAAAAGCACTACATGGAGTTGGCGGACGGGAAAAAGTCTTCTGGAGTAGCACTCAGGAGAGGTGACGCAGAAGTGTGCCTGACTGACAGCAAGGGAAACCAAGTGAAGACGACGTTACTTAATGCGCTGTTTATCCCCACATATCCACAGGACATTTTCTCTGTTGAAGCAGCAACAAGAAATGGTGCATCTGTTAAATTCCATCAAGATGGGAGCGAATTGATCCATAAGAACGGTACCAAGTTCATCATAAAGAAATATAATAGGCTTTATTATCTGAACACTTTTGATGAGACAAATGACAGCTGTCACGGCTGTTATGATATCCAAACGTGGCATGAAATCCTTGGTCACTGTAATTATGATGATATTTTAAAACTACAAGGTGTAGTAGAAGGAATGAACATTAAGGGTAAGGTTGATAAGTCTAATCTAAAATGTGAAATTTGTACCCAGGGAAAATTTGTTCAAAACAGGAACAGAGAGCCTGACACTCGTGCCAAACACTCACTTGAACTAGTACACACTGATTTATCAGGCCCTATAGAACCAGTAGCAAAAGATGGTTTTAGATATGCCATAGCATTTACTGATGATTATTCAGGTACAGTATTTGTATACTTTCTGAAAAATAAGAGTGATACAGTGTTAGCCACAGAAAAGTTTATTGCTGATACTGCCCCCTATGGGACAATCAAATGCATGCGTTCTGATAATGGCACAGAATTTATGTCAAAGAATTTTCAATCACTGCTCAGTAAGAAGAGTATAAGGCATGAGACCTCAGCACCATACTCACCCCATCAAAATGGGACTGCTGAGAGAAATTGGAGAACGCTATTTGAGATGGCGAGATGTATGTTACTTGAGAGTAAATTACCAAAAGAGTTATGGACATATGCAGTAATGATTGCTGCTATGATTCGCAATAGGTGTTTTAACAATCGTTTAAGGCAAACCCCATACTATATGCTAACGGGGAGAAAGCCTAATCTTTCAAAGATGAACATTTTTGGGTCAGAATGCTTTGCATACCAGTATGATAGAAAGAAACTAGACTCAAAGTGTAAAAAGGGAATTTTTGTAGGATATGACAGAAATAGTCCCTCATACCTGGTGTATTACCCAGAGACTGGAAAGGTTTTTAAACACAGGCTAGTGAAGTTTATCACAAAGTGTGTAACTGAGAGACAAACCCAAACGGATCTGTCAAATGATGATGATGTCATTTATAGGGAAAGAAGTGTACGCCCTATATCAAATCAAAATCCAGGGGAGGCCCCAGTTTCTCAAACTGAGATTACAGAGGGTAATGATAATGGCCAAATTCAGGATAGCCATTGTACACGATACCCCAAAAGAGAAAGAAAATCCCCTCAGTACTTAGATGATTATGTACTCAAGTCAGACTGTAATGATCAGATACTGACAAATATTGATTACTGTTACAGAGTACATGATGTACCACAAACATTTAGAGAAGCAATAGATTCACCCCAGTCACAGGTATGGCTTAATGCAATGAAAGATGAAATGGATTCATTAAAGGAGAATGATACTTTTACACTGACTACCCTACCAGAAGGTAAAAATTCAGTGGGGGGTAGATGGGTATATGCAATAAAAAGCAATACCGATGGATCGGAAACATACAAAGCTAGATATGTTGCTAAAGGTTACAATCAAGTAAAGGGAATTGATTACATGGAGACATTTTCTCCAACATTAAACTTTACTTCTATACGCATTTTGATGCAAATGGCAGTACAATATGACTTTGTCCTACATCAAATGGATGTGAAAACAGCTTATTTACATGCCCCAATTGATTGTGAGGTATACATGGACCAACCAGAGGGATTTGAGGTCAAAACTGAAACTAATGATAGGTTAGTTCTCAAACTAAATAAGTCATTGTATGGTCTAAAACAATCAGGTAGAAATTGGAATAAAATGTTACATAACTACCTATGCACAAGTGGATTTGTACAGAATTCAGTAGACCATTGTGTATACATTAAACAGTCTGGAAGTGAGAGAGTAATACTATTGATATGGGTTGATGATCTTATTATTGCTGCCAGTAATGAAACACTACTCACTGATGTGAAAGCAATGCTCGCTACAAGATTCAAAATGAAAGATCTTGGCAAGCTTAGGTATTTTCTAGGTGTAAATTTTGAACAAACTGGTGAAGTGATAAAGATGAATCAAAAGAAATATATATCAAAAATACTTGAAAAATTTGGTATGTCAGATTGTAAACCAAGATCGACTCCTTGTGAGCAAAAACTGGAGCTTAATGACAGTGATCCCACAGATGCTAAAAGGTATCGGGAGGTAGTAGGCAGTTTAATTTATGTGACAACATGTACAAGACCAGATTTGAGCTGGGTGATAAGCAAACTGTCACAACACTTTTCAGAGCCAAATGAACAGCATTGGACTATTGCTAAACATGTGATGAGATACTTAAAAGGTACTATTGATTTTGAGTTGTGTTACAGAAAATGTAACGAGAACCTAAAACTTGAGGCATACAGTGATGCTAGTTGGGCTTCAGACCTAAATGATAGAAGAAGCACAACGGGATATTGTTTTAGTCTAACCAAGAATGGCCCATTAATTTCTTGGAAGTCAAAGAAACAACCCACTGTTGCACTATCTTCCTGTGAGGCTGAATATATAGCACTAGCTGCTACTACACAGGAGAGTTTGTACCTTGTACAGTTGCTCAAAGAAATGGACGGTGAATGTCAATATGAGCCAGTAAAGATTTTTGAAGATAATCAAGGTGCAATAGCACTGACAAAGAATCCAGTTTGCCGTCAAAGGTGCAAACATGTTGATATCAAATATCATTTTCTTAGATCTGCACTGAGTGAGGGTAAGATAACCCTAGAGTATTGTTCCACAAACAAAATGGTAGCAGATGTTATGACTAAACCAGTAACAAAGTTTAAACTGGAAGAGTTTACAAATTACATATTTGGTGAATGAACCAGTGTATTATAAATTTATGATAAATAAGTCTTTCAGTAGTATGTGAGCAAGTGGGGGTGTTAAGATATGCAATAATATATGTGCCCTCATACAGATCTCATACAGATCTCACACTGATCTGGTGTCATGTGACACAATGTCTGTTTGTTAATGCAGAAGTGTTAATAAAGTTGAGACTTCCTGAAGGAAGAGAAGCATGGTGTCTGTGTGCAGTTTCTCCTCTGTCTAAAAGAAAGCTGAATGCTCAGATATCACATACCGGTTATCCTGTCTCTTAATCAGAATGGCAACAGTACCGCAGGGGTCAGTCCTTGGGCCTTTGCTTTTTAACTTGTTTATTAATGACCTGGAGGTGGGCATAGACAGTACTGTTTCTATTTTTGCTGATGACACAAAATTGTGCAAAACTATAAGTTCCATGCAGGATGCTGCCGCTTTGCAGAGCGATTTGACAAAATTAGATAACTGGGCAGCAAACTGGAAAATGAGGTTCAATGTTGATAAGTGCAAAGTTATGCACTTTGGTAGAAATAATATAAACGCGAACTATCTACTGAATGGTAGTGTGTTGGGGGTTTCCTTAATGGAGAAGGATCTAGGGGTTTTTGTTGATAACAAGTTGTCTAATTCCAGGCAGTGTCATTCTGTGGCTACTAAAGCAAATAAAGTGCTGTCTTGTATAAAAAAGGGCATTGACTCAAGGGATGAAACATAATTTTGCCCCTTTATAGGTCCCTGGTAAGGCCTCACCCTGAGTATGGGGGGCAGTTTTGGGCTCCAGTCCTTAAGAAGGATATTAATGAGCTGGAGAGAGTGCAGAGACTGCAACTAAACTGGTAAAGGGGATGGAAGGGTTAAACTATGAGGTGAGACTGTCAGGGTTGGGGTTGTTTTCTCTGGAAAAGAGGCGCTTGCGAGGGGACATGATTACTCTGTACAAGTACATTAGAGGGGATTATAGGCAGTTGGGGGATGTTCTTTTTTCCCATAAAAACAATCAGTGCACCAGAGGCCCCCCCTTTAGATTAGAGGAACGGAGCTTCCATTTGAAGCAGCGTAGGGGGTTCCTCACGGGGAGGGCAGTGAGGTTGGGGAATGCCCTTCCTAGTGATGCTGTAATGGCAGATTCTGTTAGTGCCTATAAGAGGGGCCTGGATGGGTTCTTGAACAAGCACAGTACCCAAGGCTATTGTGATACTAATACCTACAGTTAGTATTAGTGTTTGTATATATAGTTTATGTATGTGAGTGTATAGACCCCAAAAAAACTGTGCTTACTGCTTCCAATAAAACCACACTGATGTTTTTGGGCTACAGTTCCTAGCATGCATTAACCCTTGATAATATGTTAAGGTGTGCTTGTAGCTCCAATTTGGCTTTAACCCTTATTATGCTGGAGAATAAAATCAGGGGAAAGCACTTCACAAGGATGTCAATTCTCACACAGGAATTCAATAATGGGCCTGTGACTTCACAACTGAGCAATTCCTTCTCTGTCTGTAGCTAATAAATATGTTATTGAGCACAAAATGCTGATCATTCAGACACACAGCCCAGCAGAGAGAGGTTAGCCAATGAAACAGAGAGAGTACTTCATAGCCCGGGCCCTGACACAATGCAATTTTGAGCTCGATGGGCCCCGTGTTTATGACACGGAATGGAAATATACAGTTTTCAGCTGTTCCATCACAATGATCCATGGAGAGAGCTAACTTGGAGCCAAGCTATTAATCTTATCCCGAGCTGCCTCCGCCCAGCAAGGTTACCGCTGACAGGGGGGCATTGTGGGAAATCAGAGAAGTGACAGAGAGGAGAGAACCGGCGGCAGGAGAGATTCAGAAGGAATATGGAGAAAAGAGAGCGGTGGGTGAGGGAGAGAGTGAGTGAATAACATTGGTGCAACACAACAGGGGACTAATGCATTCACGTAGCAAGGTGAATCCATCCATTATCTGTAAATAGCAGATCCATTGCAGAACTACATCTCACATCGTTTTGCAGTTGCCTGCAACTGGCTAAGGGGCTCAAATTGCCTTTTAAAGACGTGGACTTAAATTGTTACACAGGGGCCAGAAGGATTAACTACCCCAGCTAGGGAGACAGTTGGGCAAAATGGAGACAGTGGAGAAAGATGGAGATGGTAGGGGAAGAAAGTGACAGTTGGGCAAGATGGAGACAGTAGGACAAATGGACAGTAGGGCAAGATGGAGACAGTAGAGCAAGATGGAGACAGTAGGACAAGATGGAGACAGTAGGGCAAGATGGAGACAGTAGGGCACGATGGAGACAGTAGGGCAAGATGGAGACAGTAGGGCAAGATGGAAACAGTAGGGCAAGATGGAGACAGTAGGGCACGATGGAGACAGAAGGGCACGATGGAGACAGTAGGACAAGATGGAGACAGTAGGGCAAGATGGAAACAGTAGGGCAAGATGGAGACAGTAGGGCAAGATGGAGACAGTAGGGCAAGATGGAGACAGTAGAGCAAGATGGAGACAGTAGGGCAAGATGGAGACAGTAGGGCACGATGGAGACAGTAGTACAAGATGGAGACAGTAGGGCACGATGGAGACAGTAGGACAAGATGGAGACAGTAGGGCAAGATGGAAACAGTAGGGCAAGATGGAGACAGTAGGGCACTATGGAGACAGTAGGGCACGATGGAGACAGTAGGGCAAGATGGAGACAGTAGAGCAAGATGGAGACAGTAGGGCAAGATGGAGACAGTAGGGCACGATGGAGACAGTAGTACAAGATGGAGACAGTAGGACAAGATGGAGACAGTAGGGCAAGATGGAAACAGTAGGGCAAGATGGAGACAGTAGGGCACTATGGAGACAGTAGGGCACGATGGAGACAGTAGGGCAAGATGGAGACTGTAGAGCAAGATGGAGACAGTAGGGCAAGATGGAGACAGTAGGGCAAGATGGAGACAGTAGAGCAAGATGGAGACAGTAGGGCAAGATGGAGACAGTAGGGCACGATGGAGACAGTAGGGCAAGATGGAGACAGTAGGGCACGATGGAGACAGTAGGGCAAGATGGAGACAGTAGAGCAAGATGGAGACAGTAGGACAAGATGGAGACAGTAGGGCACGATGGAGACAGTAGTACAAGATGGAGACAGTAGGGCAAGATGGAGACAGTAGGGCACAATGGAGACAGTAGTACAAGATGGAGACAGTAGGGCAAGATAGAGACAGTAGGGCAAGATGGAGACAGTAGAGCAAGATGGAGACAGTAGGGCACGATGGAGACAGTAGGACAAGATGGAGACAGTAGGGCAAGATGGAGACAGTAGTACAAGATGGAGACAGTAGGGCAAGATGGAGACAGTAGGGTAAGATGGAGACAATAGGACAAGATGGAGACAGTAGGACAAGATGGAGACAGTAGGACAAGATGGAGACAGTAGGACAAGATGAAGACAGGAGGACAAGATAGAGACAGTAGGGCAAGATGGAGACAGTAGGAAAGTAGCTGGAAGTACCTTCCATACAGGCCCTGTTGCCTCAGCATAGGGCAACAGTTCAGACATAGGAGACAGGCAGTATCTCAACCCTGATCCACAGTCGGCTGTAGGACACTCAAGCTAGAGGTATTCAACCTGAGGTATCTATCCCGACTGCTTCCATATGGGTTGACCAGGTGCATTTACCCTGCCCAGACTCTAAAGGAGGTGGGATAAACCGGTGTGCATTCTCTCTTTGTTGTCCTCAGAGTACTACTATCATTTACCATCTGTTTGTGAGTATTTGATCTAACCCTGCCTCTTTAATTGTCTCTCGCCAATAAATCCATTCTATCATTAAACTGCAAGAACCTTCTGGCGTCCATCTATGCTAAATTGCACTGCACACAGCCTTAGTTAATTGTAATTCAACTACGCCCTTATCTCCGCAGGTCTCTTCCATATAGCGAAGGCCCATCCTGTGTAAGAGAGTCGCATGTACCCCATGCTCTAACACCTACACTGGCCTGGGTTTTGACTATTTTATAGCCAAGTAGGGGTTACACTGTATATAATCGAGTATAAGCCTAGTTTTTCAGCACCCAAAATGTGCTGAAAAAGTCACTCTCGGCTTATACTCGAGTCAGGTGCCATGGGTCCCTCCAGACTAGCACCCTCTCTCCTTTGTGTGCAAATTAGGCCCCCCGCAACCAGACCCTCCAGTGCCCTGGCCTAGGCTCCCACTAGCAAAACTTATTCCCCCTTACATCCCTCCGGGACTTCCCAGACCCCTCCCCAGCTGCATCACTGACACTTTACCCCTTTACCATATTATGCAGGGATGTGCAGTATTGGTCCTTGGCCAGTGTGCCGGCTACTGACCATTGGCAGCCATTAATACTGCACAGTAGATACTGGCAGACCCTTAGCCAACCTGAGCCCCACCGAGCCCACATGGGTGTACCTAGGTGGGGCTTATATATGTACCCTGCCAAGACAGAGGGTAACATGGGTGATATATGCCCAAAAAGCTAATCAATAACAACATTTGTTTGTACTCAGAGGGCAAGGTGACTGGTGCCTGCAGACTGAGTAATTATAGATGAACCCTGCCCTGTCAGAGAATAAGGTGAGTGGAACAAAATGAGTAAGAGTAGGAGCGCATTGTACAGACAGAGGGCAGGGTGGACAAAGGAGGGCAAAGTGTAACTGTAATAATGTATAGGGTTCTACTGCCAAGTGTACATGACTATCTATCTTACTGAACAGGGGGCCAGCCGGTCAGTGTACTGTATTTCTCAGCAAATATAAAGCACACTCCAGTCTATTGGAGCCCCAATAAGGGGTAATTATATCTTAGTTGGGATCAAGTACAGGTACTGTTTTATTATTACAGAGAAAAGGGAATCATTTAACCTTGAAATAAACCCAATAGGGCTGTTCTGCCCCAATAAGGGGTAATTATATCTTAGTTGGGATCAAGTACAGGTACTGTTTTATTATTACAGAGAAAAGGGAATCATTTAACCATTAAATAAACCCAATAGGGCTGTTCTGCCCCCAATAAGGGGTAATTATATCTTAGTTGGGATCAAGTACAGGTACTGTTTTATTATTACAGAGAAAAGGGAATCATTTAACCATGAAATAAACCCAATAGGGCTGTTCTGCCCCCAATAAGGGGTAATTATATCTTAGTTGGGATCAAGTACAGGTACTGTTTTATTATTACAGAGAAAAGGGAATCATTTAACCATTAAATAAACCCAATAGGGCTGTTCTGCCCCCAATAAGTGGTAATTATATCTTAGTTGGGATCAAGTACAGGTACTTTTCCGTAATTCCAAATTTTATGGATAATGGGTTTATGGATACGGGGTCCGATGCCTGTACTGTGCAGCATCCCTCCTCTTGTGCAAGAAAACAAATTTACTGATCTATAATATAATATTTTAACCATGCGTATGCCTGTGACTGAAAATCAATATCCCTTTCCAATACACTTCAAATGAATTATTGTGGGGAACACCTCTTCTAGAACAGAATTCTTGCTTGCTGGTAAGAACTACAGATGCAAAGAATGTTCAATTAAATAGCATCCCTTCTATCAGTATTCCAGTCATCCTTTTGTTATCCAACGACTCTGGGCCCACAGCTGTAAGTTGCTGGAGTTCCCAATGGTGCAAATATGGGCCCCTTAGGACCCATTCAGGGAGAACCTTGTGTCTGTGCAGCCCAGTGTTTAAGCCATGGGCAGACATTAAGGGGCACATTTGCCAAAATTGTGAGTTTAGATACTTAATTAAAAAAAACTCACCCATGTTCTCTTCATTCCTGGGATTTAAAGGAACAGTACGCACCCCTTTTTAATATGAGTTCAATGAATATAGGTTGTGCTTATTGCACTTTTTTCCTATTGTTTTAATTAAGGATCCAAAGCACTGTTCACTTCAGCCTTAATATATATTACATTTTTGGCTAACTAACTTATTTTAAAGCTTTGTACCCAGTTTTATTTTTATGCTAAACTATTCCTTTGAGAAATATCTACATTGTTTGTTATTTATGGCTCTAAGTAACCAGTTTTACTTTATCACTTCCTGGTCCCAAAGAGCAGATGTAGAGCTGATATAAATGATTACCTGTCTGCTGAGAATCCCCTAATAATGAGTTGCTCAAATGCTTAGAGAAGGGAGGGTCTGTTTGATCAAAGGAACAATAAGCAGCTCTGAATAGTGATGAATAACATTTTTTACTAGGCTTTATTGGGAAAAAACACCCATAGACTCCAACAGTCGCAAAAAAAGTTTCACGGTAGCCATGTAAAAATGCCCATTGACTTTAATGCGTTTCGTGACTCTGAACAAATTGTAATGTTTATATAGGGAGAGTGGGGAGAAAGTTTAGTGGAAAAAAAAAATTGCTGTCCCATTAAACCAATTAATAGACTCCTTATCTGCAAGCCTTGGGCACCAACAAAAACATTCAACTAATTCTTCTCATTATTAAGGAGGCAGTAAAGGTAGAAACAAAACAATGACTCCTTAAGGTGCCCATACATGTACCGATATTATATGAAACAAGGTAATATTGGTGCATATTCGGTGCGCTGCCGAGGTGACCGGCTTCGGCAAAATTTGTGGGTAATGGTCATCTTGTCAATTGGCAGGTCTGAAACTTTTAATCGGCACCTGAACAATTGACTATACAAGTATAGGACCTGTTATCCAGAATGCTCAGGACCAAGGGTATTCTGGATAAGGGGTCTTTCTGTAATTTAGATCTCCATTCCTTAAGTCTACTAAAAAATCAATTAAACATTAATTAAGCCCAATAGGATTGCTCTGCCCCCAATAAGGGGTAATTATATCTTAGTTGGGATCAAGTACAGGTACTGTTTTATTATTACAGAGAAAAGGGAATCATTTAACCATTAAATAAACCCAATAGGGCTGTTCTGCCCCCAATAAGGGGTAATTATATCTTAGTTGGGATCAAGTACAGGTACTGTTTTATTATTACAGAGAAAAGGGAATCATTTAACCATTAAATAAACCCAATAGGGCTGTTCTGCCCCCAATAGGGGGTAATTATATCTTAGTTGGGATCAAGTACAGGTACTGTTTTATTATTACAGAGAAAAGAGAATCATTTAACCATTAAATAAACCCAATAGGGCTGTTCTGCCCCCAATAAGGGGTAATTATATCTTAGTTGGGATCAAGTACAGGTACTGTTTTATTATTACAGAGAAAAGGGAATAATTTAACCATTAAATAAACCCAATAGGACTGTTCTGCCCCAATAAGGGGTAATTATATCTTAGTTGGGATCAAGTACAGGTACTGTTTTATTATTACAGAGAAAAGGGAATCATTTAACCATTAAATAAACCCAATAGGGTAATTATATCTTAGTTGGGATCAAGTACAGGTACTGTTTTATTATTACAGAGAAAAGGGAATCATTTAGCCATTAAATAAACCCAATAGGGCTGTTCTGCCCCCAATAAGGGGTAATTATATCTTAGTTGGGATCAAGTACAGGTACTGTTTTATTATTACAGAGAAAAGGGAATCATTTAACCATTAAATAAACCCAATAGGGCTGTTCTGCCCCCAATAAGGGGTAATTATATCTTAGTTGGGATCAAGTACAGGTACTGTTTTATTATTACAGAGAAAAGGGAATCATTTAACCATTAAATAAACCCAATAGGGTAATTATATCTTAGTTGGGATCAAGTACAGGTACTGTTTTATTATTACAGAGAAAAGGGAATCATTTAACCATGAAATAAACCCAATAGGGCTGTTCTGCCCCCAATAAGGGGTAATTATATCTTAGTTGGGATCAAGTACAGGTACTGTTTTATTATTACAGAGAAAAGGGAATCATTTAACCATTAAATAAACCCAATAGGGCTGTTCTGCCCCCAATAAGGGGTAATTATATCTTAGGTGGGATCAAGTACAGGTACTGTTTTATTATTACAGAGAAAAGGCAAATCAGTTTTTTAAATTCTAAATTATTTGATTAAAATGGAGTCTATGGGAGACAGGCTTTCCGTAATCCAGAGCTTTCTTGATCACGGGTTTCTGGATAAGGGATCCCATACCTCTATTGATATTTTTAATTCTGTTTTGGAGCACCAGAAAATTCCCCATAAATTTGCCCTCGATACTTCTACAATGTCAATACTATGAAAGCAACAACAAAGCCAGTTTAGTCTGTGGTTTCACCTCCTGGAGTGCCTAAGGGGTATCAGAAAACAAAGGGGTTAATTATATGTAGATTGAAATCCAGGTCTGTATCAAATTTAAAGCAACATGCCAATGATGTCATAGGGGTTAATATGAGAAGAAGGGTACAATTACCCCAGCATGGCAGGGTTGTTTTTACCTCCTACCTCAGAAAGGGAAAGGATAACTGTCATTATCACAGGAGGTGCTGTGCTTGCAGACAGAGAAGTTATTTGCTCAGGCTGCCGGCTCTGGGCCAGTGAATATCAATAACAGACACTGTGGAAGCATTAAAAGCTCTGGCATTAAAATAGGAGGCTTCCGGTCAATAGCGCGCAATTGGGATTTGTGTGGGAGTAGGTGTGTGAACCAGGGATGAACTTAATAAAAGGTGCTCGGCAGCAAAAAATGGCAAATAGAGTATTAAAGGTGGGGCAGCTTGTGTTGCTTGGGGGGATAACAGAAGGCAATATGCAGGAATCCATACCTACAAACACAAGATGCAAGCTATATACTGCTAAAATTAATATCCCTCTGTAAATAATTAGTGATGAGCGAATCTGTTCCGTTTCGCTTCGCCGAAAAATTCGCGAATCTTTCAAAAGATCCACGGAACGGCGAAAAATTAGCGAAACTGCGAAAATGTCGTGCGCCAAAAAAAATTGTCACCTGCGGCTATTATTTTGTCACGCGGCTATTATTTTGTCTCCCGCGGCTATTATTTTGTCACCCGCGGCTATTATTTTGTCATGCAGCTATTATTTTGTCACCCGCAGTTATTATTTTGTCGCGCGGCTATTATTTCGTCGCCCACGGCTATTATTTTGTTGCGCTGCTATTCTTTTGACGCCCGCGACTATACTTTTTTGACGCCGACGTCAATTTTTGGACGTTCGGCGAATCCATGCCTGGCAAAACATTTCGCCCATCACTATAAATAATGCATTAATGTAGGCACCACTGATGAAAAGGCCCCTGGTGCCTATAGGCATTAAAGCAGTGATCCCCAACCAGTGGCTCAGGGACAACATGTTGCTCCCCAACCCCTTGGATGTTGCTCTCAGTGCCCCCAAACCAGGGAGTTATTTTTGAATTCCTGACTTGGGGGCAAGTTATGGTTGAATAAAAACAAGATTTCCTACCAAATAAAGCCCCTGTAAGCTGATAGGGTGCATAGAGGCTGCCTAATAGCCAATCACAGCCCTTATTTGGCACCTCCATGAACTTTTATGGTGCTTGTGTTGCTCCCCAAGTCTTTTTACATTTGACTGTGGCTCACGAGTAAGAAAGGTTGGGGACCCCTGAATTAAAGAGACACTGGGACATGAGCAAACAATAAACATTAGGGGTTACACTGTAGAACGCAGTGTGCAAAGTGCAAGGCTTTCTGCCTTTCTAGTATTCTAGTATTGAATTTAGCACTGATTGCATTAATCATCACTGTATTGGTGAGGGGGTGTTGGAAGCCGCACATAATCATCCTACTCCCACCCTTACCCGTCCCCTAATTTGCACGTGATTTATTTACTAGGGAGTGGCAGAAGGCAGAGTCTGCAACGGGGCTCAGCTGCACCTCCTGGCACAGGTTTCTTGGTATAGAGGGCAACACAATGGGCACCCACGTCTTTCTACTCCAAACTATGGAGCCGCAATGCTTTCCCAAAATTGGTGGCTTTGATGAAGTCTCTAAAAATCGCCCCAGAGCTTCCACTTTCAAGCACTTTATCTCCTGCAGAGCCTTAGGTTCCAAGAAAAAATATCCTAAATATGAAAGACAAGGGTCCATGGAACAAGCACAAATGCTTGGTAGATGAGCCCTATGAGATGTGCTCTTGTGCCCCTTAGCACCCTAGCATTTGCACCCCAGGGAATCATAAATGACCCCTATGTTTGTGCCAGACAACAATGTGTAATGAAGAGTAACCATGTTTTTTGGCCATAATGCACCTTTTGCTCGACCATTTTAGGTGCAGATAATGGCACAATGGTAGGTGTTACTTACTCCATGGCAAGTGGGCTGCCCATAAGTGTCTATATCAGGGGTGGCCAGACTTTTTCCATAGGCGATCAACCGATGACTCCTCCCCCAAGACACAGCATATATACATGACGCAGCGTACATAGGCATTCACGCCGCATTTCCGTATCCCCCGGCCTCCTCGCGGCCCACCAAAAATCCACGGGGGATCGACTGGTGGACGTCTTGGCCACCCCTGGTCTAAATGCATGCCTCTTTGCTAGCTATTCATGATCTGCAAGTATGCAAGTGCCTTCAGGGGGAGGTGAAGGCTGCGGTGGGGCCCATTGGGGGGTGCAGGGGCCCCTGAGGCAGTCTGACCCTATGCAAAGATATTATTATTATTATTTTGTATTTATTCTGATCTGAGCTCATAGTTTTTTTTTTTAAAAATGCTTATACAAGTTTAAAACGTGAGCACAATTTTTTTTCCCACCCATAGTCAAAAAGTAATTAAAAAAGATAAATTGGTACAAATGAATGGCACTCTAAGGGGCACAATTACTGGTCAAGGAAAGTCAAAACATTCATGTTGGGCCCTGTAGTCTATTACTCTCTGTAATGTCTATGCATGGTGCTAAGGGCAGCCACTCAAGGCCTGGCAGGATGGCGCCACCACCAGGTAAGATATGGCTCAGTGCATTTTTTTACTCAAGAGTAGTCCTTTTTGAAAGGGCAAGTAAAGCTCAACAGAGGAGTAGGAGACAAATTCACATACTGTAGGTGTGCCACTTGGTTGAAAATCAATTGATTGAGTTTCAACCAAGTGGCACACCTATGTGAATTTGTCCCCTACTCCTCTGTTGAGCTTTACTTGCCCTTTAAACCTTTTCGCAGCCTTGAATGCACACACATGGCAATGTCAGCGCGGTTCGCATTTTCCCCAGCTCCAGAAGGGTTTTATTACATTTTGCATGCATTATGCATATCGTTTCATAGTGAAATTGTATGAAAAATTCATAGGATATTATAATATAGACTCCTTAGGTGGCAAACAGGTCTGTAGAGTCATATTTATGCTTTTTATGAAATTGAATTGGTTAAAAGCTACCATTGCTGTCCCCCATACTCCATTAGAGATGTGAATAAATGATATTGCGGGGAAGCTTTTGCATTAGCACTAGATACCAATATCCCACAGATGGTACCACTGCAGAACAGCCTTAAGTGATCTTGCATTCTAATTAAAGGGGATGTTAACCTTTCATGGCTTACCCATATGTTGCTGGCCTGCAGCAGTCTCAAATCCATATCTGGGCAGTCAACCGAGGGCCATAACTCCCAGGGGGCCCAGTGTTGCTAGATGGGGATGGGACATGGGCAGAGTTGGGGCAGGCTGTGGGTGGAGCAAGGATAGAGGACCCGGGTTTGGGTGGAGGCAGAATGTAGCATTAGCATTAGATTATATTTACCCCTGGACTGCAGTTCCCAACATATTCCAACATATTATCAATGGTTCAATTCCAGGGATGGAACTATGGTAGCTAGCATAGGTGACTGTCTTGGGCGCAATGGTGTCGGGGTAAACACCCACACATAAACGTATTCAAAGTAAATGTTATGCATGGGGAATGCTGATCCAATCATATCAAAGATGTAATTAATAAACACACGGCCAATGCCCAAAGTTTACCTAAAGTAAATGCTGACCTGGGTGTATAAAACCCCAGGTCCTCCACTGAATACCAGCACCCCCTCACTGGAAATCACATTGGTCAAGAGAAACTCACCAATGCTGCAGTCTGGTTCGGGTGCCTGGAGCCCCAAACCCGTAGCCCAAAGGGAACACAATCAAATCTGAGAAGAAAAATGGCTCTCGAAGCACCACAGACCGCCAGAGAGTAGATAAAATCCAATCTTTATTAACATCCTTTTAAAACCCAGGCGTTCTGGGTTTTGATTAGGCGTTCTGGGTTTTAAAAGGATGCGAATAAAGATTGGTTTTTATCTACTCTCTGTGGTGCTTCGAGAGCCATTTTTTCTTCTGAGATTTGGCAATGGAGTCAGGGGGCAAGCTGGAACAGAGACAGCAAGTTGAGCGACTGGCAAGGAAGGAGGAATAAGGTGGCATTGGCAAGCAACGAGCAGCAGTGTTGTGGATCGATAGTGATGGGGGGGTTGCTAGGATTCCTGCACAGGGTCGGACTGGGCCACCGGGACACCCGGAAAAATCCCGGCTCTAGTTGGCCCCGACGGCCCAGACCCGACCCTTGCCGGCGCTCCCCCTGCCCAACCATTCACGTTAAATTTATGCACTCGGGGGAGGACATTGGATGGGGGGCCATGTGAGGGGGGTTAGAGGGGCCCCTGGGGGAGTTAGGGGACACGGCCGGTGGGGCACCTGCAGGGTCCCTAGGGCGGGAGCCCCGGTGGGCCCCTTACCCCCCAGTCCGACCCTGTTCCTGCTGCAGGTAGCAGCGTGGGTGGGTGCCTGGCCTTGGGCACAACTAGGAACTTGGCCCTAGTTTCAATTTCCCTTTTCAGTTAAAAGAATAACAAAGAGAGATGTTTGCTCAGCCCAAGCCTATTCAACACACTCCTGTTAAACAAGATGGCATACTGTCCCTCTAATATATATTGAAAAGTGATCCTTACAACATTCACTAATACCTGCTTCCATCCCAAGCCCAGCCAGATGCACGCAGCTTCTGCTCGCACTCCGGCGGTATGTCTTTGGGAAAGACCTTGGCAGACCTTCTGCCTGATTGCTGCCCGCCTACCGCAGCCCAATCCACATGATTAATCTCCTGTCATTTTAAGAAGACCCCAAAATAAAACATTTTTCAGCCAGAAAAAGGGAACCGGAAGGACACTTCCCCACTAAGGTACCCTAATTATAATTAGATTAAATAAAAGAGAACCTTGGTAGATTAGAAATTCCATAGGCGAGTGTTCTTGTGATCTAATGACTTCCTGCTGTGCCCACTTGCTATGGACTAGAATAAGGTCTAGAATGGACACCTTGGCTTCAGGCAGTCCTAATGTGGGTAAGAATCCATGGAGCGAGTTACTTGCCTGCTCTGCTATTGTGGGCGAGTAGCCTCTCCAAAAAGACTTTCCACCGCAACAATAGAAGTCACCGGTGGAAAGCCCTTTGCATCGTTTCGGGTTCCCAAAGCCTCACGAACTTGCCTGCAGGAGGAAACTTTGTGCAACTGTGACTATGAAGATTTTCATTCATCCAGGTCATGGTATGTCTAGTATAAATAAATCTAAAGCAACTGGAATTGTTAAGTAATCACTGAAGACGTTTCACTACTCATCCGAGCAGCTTCTTCAGTTCAACTGACTGGTATGGGAAGTCCTCAGAATATGTACTCTTCTGGGACAAAGACCCAGACTGGGCCTTTGTCAAAACTACAGCAACTCAGCCCAACAGGAACACCAAAAGGAATAACCCCCCTGAGACAGGCGGTGGTGCTGATTGGTTAAGGGATGGAGTTGAAAGGAGCTTGTGCGGGATTGTTCAGTGGAATCACATCCAGGTGAGATCATCTAGTATAAATAAATCTAAAGCAACTGGACTTGTTAAGTAATCATTGAAGACGTTTCACTACTCGAGCAGCTTCTTCAGTTCAGAGTTTCAAGTGTCACCTCTCTGAAGAGTTACAAAGTGCCATTGTGATTGGATTAGTGGAAGAGTACATATGCTGAGGACTTCCCATACCAGTCAGTAGAACTGAAGAAGCTGTTTGGATGAGTAGTGAAACATCTTCAATGATTACTTAACAAGTCCAGTTGCTTTAGATTTATTTATACTAGATATACCATGACCTGGATGAAGGAAAATCTTATCATAGTCATCCAGGTGAGAATAATCTCCAAGTCCTGTCACATTGGAGGTTGCCATGGACGAAAAGCCTACAGGTAAAGAAGTACATGTGTTACAAGGGCCTATAGTAGGTCAAAGTGTTTCCATGGCAGTCCAGCAGGTGGCATGGGGTGTCAGGTTTCCAATAGTCTTTAGAAGCAAAGTCACCATGAGCTCAGTTTCATAGGACCTTACTTGCGGGAGGGGGTGGTTGATGCTGGAGAACCTGAGGTGGAGGTACGCCTCAGCAAATGTAGACAGTGTCGGGAAAGATCTGCAATAGTTACGAGTAAAGGTGGCCATACACATTAAGATTGTTAAGACACGAGGTCGCCAAGCGAGTGGATCTTCTCCCGATATCCCCACCTACGGGTGGGCAATATCGGTTGAATTCAGGCTAATTCGGTGGTTTGGCTCTGGGGCCAAATGATCAAATTATAACACTTAATAGGCACAGTCGGTTTGGGGACCGCATCAATGAGCATCAACGATGCAGTCCCCGACCAATAAGCTGCCGAATCGGTCTAAGGGACTGATATCGGCAGATACAGTCGGCCCGTGTATGGCCACCTTAAAGGAGAAAGAAAGGTAAAAACAAAGTCAACTTTATCAGAAAGGTCTATCTAAATACAGCCATAAGCACTCACAGAAATGCTGCACTGAGTCCTCAGTCAAAAGATTTGTTGTCTTTGTTTTCCTGTGCCAGAGACATGCAGCTCTCTCCTCTCTCCCCTCTCCTGCTTCCCCCTCCCTCAAGAATGCTAAAAACTCCCCCAACTTAGGAATGTGGATCTGAGCCAATCAGCAGGAAGCTTCCTCATAGTCTTACTAACTGAGCATGTGCACCGGTCTTGGTGCAGGAGTGAGGCATTATGGGAACTTTCATTACAGAGCTTAGCGTTTTTTTTTCCCTTATGATCATCTGAACAGGAGAAATATGGGGAGACTTAAGGGCACTATTGAGAGAACTGAAGGTATGCCTGCAGCTTGGGATTAACTCTTTACTAGCCTTTCCTTCGCCTTTAAGAGGCAGGATCAGGGTAGTGAGAAATGCAGCCAGAGGCTCCAATGAGTAGAGCAGGAAGGTTAGTATGATGTGGTGTCTATAAGTGAATACTACCCCCAAGTCTGAGATTTAACATCTAAAGGTAGTACAGAGTGTGAGCGGGTATCTTCAAAATAGTGTTAAACTGACAAATCTATGTCATTTGCTTTTAAAGGGCAACTAAACACTCTCCTTCTGTGTTTTCTATGTCTGAGATTATTGGGTCAGAAAATTACACTGTAATACACTTACTAGGAACTGCAGATTTCGTTTCATTTCGTATCTCTAATTACCTTGGTAACGCTAAAAACGAATACGGGGATTTGAAAGGAACACGATAACCTCATCATTTCCTGCAGAGTTGTTGCTACGTACTGGGGAATACCTGGCCTAGATCCATTTCAGCGCCTCGTATAATCAATTAGAAATCCCCTTTCAATGGAGAATTCCTTGTAGTGAGTAGTAGGCCACGCTCTTATTGATGTCAGCCTCCATGTCTAATGGCTCCTTGTTGGGGGATTATGATGCAGAAAGTTTCGTATTTACAAAGCTATGTTAAATGATTATGGCAGAAAACGTTAAAAAAAGTGGTAGAAAAAAATGGCTAATTAAAGGAGAAGGAAAGGTAAAAACTAAGTAAGCTTTATCAGAAAGGTCTGAAAGAGTCCTCTATCAAAAGAAACACAGGATTTCTTGTCTCTTTTTTTGTAAACATGATGTTCCAGTGTCTGACTTCCTCTCTCAGAAACAGCCTTAATTCCTGGGGCCATAGTCTGCGCTGCTCTCTCCTCTCTCCCCTCTCCTGCTCCCCCCTCCTACCAGAATGCTAAGAACTCCCTCCCCCCTCCCTTAGGAATGTGGGATCTCAGCTATAACAGCTAGAGCTGCAGCAGGAAGCTACTTAAAATGGCAGCTGCTATCTTAAGCAAAGGGAGAAAGCTTCTAAAGCTGTTACTCAGGTATGGGAATGGTTTCTGCAGAATTAATATAGTGTTCTAGGTGGCACTAATGTGGCAAATCTATTGGCAGTAAAATGCCAAAATGGCTTTCCTTCTCTTTTAAATACAGCCCTGCCTACACCTAAACAGTTGTAAAGGCATCAAGGCATAAGCCAGCTTTTTATCTTTGGCAAGTAACTCCTGTCAGTACCTTTAAGTCTGCAGGGGAGATTATTGCTGACATAGACCTATGCATGTCTAATCAAGTAGACCCACACCCAACCCACAACTCACATTTTCACATTTCAACTGCAACTCAACCCACTTGACATCCCCATTAACTAAAAGTGATATCATCTGAAAGTGGAAAGGTGGCCAAAAATACAGCATAGAAAGATACAGCATAACGATTTTATCCTGATCCACAACCCAACCAAGACCCCCACTGTCCTGCACCCAAACCTGCAATATAACCCAGAGCTACCGGAACCATTGTGGTACTTGCAACTAACAGGGGTTTTTGTAGATAACAAGTTGTCTAATTCCAGGCAGTGTCATTCTGTGGCTACTAAAGCAAATAAAGTGCTGTCTTGTATAAAAAAGGGCATTGACTCAAGGGATGAGAACATAATTTTGCCCCTTTATAGGTCCCTGGTAAGGCCTCACCTTGAGTATGGGGGGCAGTTTTGGGCTCCAGTCCTTAAGAAGGATATTAATGAGCTGGAGAGAGTGCAGAGACTGCAACTAAACTGGTAAAGGGGATGGAAGGGTTAAACTATGAGGTGAGACTGTCAGGGTTGGGGTTGTTTTCTCTGGAAAAGAGGCGCTTGCGAGGGGACATGATTACTCTGTACAAGTACATTAGGGGGGATTATAGGCAGATGGGGGGGTACTTTTTTCCCATAAAAACAATCAGCGCACCAGAGCCCCCCCCTTTAGATTAGAGGAACGGAGCTTCCATTTGAAGCAGCGTAGGGGGTTCCTCACGGGGAGGGCAGTGAGGTTGGGGAATGCCCTTCCTAGTGATGCTGTAATGGCAGATTCTGTTAGTGCCTATAAGAGGGGCCTGGATGGGTTCTGGAACAAGCACAGTACCCAAGGCTATTGTGATACTAATACCTACAGTTAGTATTAATGTTTGTACATATAGTTTATGTATGTGAGTGTATAGATAGGTAAGTATAGGGTGTGGGTACTGGGTTTACTTGGAAGGGTTGAACTTGATGGACTCTGGTCTTTTTTCAACCCTATGTAACTATGTAACTATGTAACAGGATACTTGTGCTGATGGCAGCTGCTATCTGGAAGACGTTAGCTATTACAGCCTGCCTGGCCTTGGAACTTGAGGTGCCTCTGGTGGCAAGAAGCTATACATAAATTAATATACACACATATTCTAAACTAAAAGTTTATTTTTATTTACAAAACATTCAATTATCAGATGATCAGCCAATAATAAATCCCATTTATTTGAACATCTTACAGGAAAAACTTGTAATCCAACATGTACACCAGGGGTTCTCAACCTGTGGGTCGGGACCCCTTTGGGGGTGGAACGACCCTTTCACAAGGGTCGCCTAAGACCATCGGAAAACACATATTTCTGATAGTTTTAGGAATAATTTTATGGTTGGGGGTCACCCCAACATGAGGAACTGTATTGAAGGGTCGCAGCATTAGGGAGGTTGGGAACCACTGGGGGGCCGAACAACCCTTTCACAGGGTCGCCTAAGACCATTGGAAAACACATATTTCCAATGGTCTTAGGAATAATTTTATGGTTGGGGGTCACGACAACATGAGGAACTGTTGGGCATTAGGGAGGCTGAGAACCACTGATGTACAGTGTAGAAGACCTACCTCCCTGTTCTTAGTAAGATCTCCCTAGGGATACAAAGCATATTTACTGCTGCTAATATCTGGGCAAGTAGGATTTCTTTGCCAGTAGTCAAAGTTGGCAGCTTGGTACAAGTCAGTTGAAGTGCATTGGCAGACAAGTGTCCAGAGGGGTCAGTACAGGCATTTCAATGATGCTGCAGGGCAGGACATAGGCAAAGTACTAGAGCAGCATACGTCTGCTGTTTTACTTGGCTGCAGCCACTAATAGACTAAATCAGACAAAACAAGCGACTTTGTCTGAATATATAATGTGTTTTGGATATTGATGAGGAGGAGGAGGAGGAACGGGAAACTGCAGCCGCTTTAGTCATAGAGTGTAATGGCTGTGACGTAAGACAAGGGGGGGGTGGAACGACAGCCAAGACAAAAGATCTGGAGACATAAAGGCGCAATCAGAACAAAAAGAAAATGAGACAAGAGACAAAGGAGGCATGACAGGCATAAGGGAGAGACATAGTGAGGCTTCAGATAAAGTCTGGTGAAAGATATGGAAGTTAGATTGATAGGAAAACAGAATTTAAAGAAAGAAAGACACGGAAAAAGTCAGCGTATGAAGAGCCTGATAATGGAATAAAGAAATAAGTAGAGATGTCCACAGAGAATTGGAGGAGAATGATACCCACTATACCGGTAGGGAGGTAGGAGACTCAAGGACAAACCTGCTGAAGGTTGGAAAGAAGGTGTCACAAGTAGCAGATGTAGAAGTAAAACTGACTTAATAGGCTACAGCAGTTGCAGTTCTCTCTGGAGAAGAAAAGGTCATCCTACCCCTTCCCTCTATCCATGAAGGAGAGATCCAAGTTAACTCTTTCACTAACATGAACCATGACACAGCACGAAAGGCATCCATTTTATTCTAGGAATAAATAGAATCTGGGCTTAGCAACAGAAGGTTTCGGTTGCCCGGGGTGGGGCTGGTAAGAGCCTTGTTTTTCAGGCTGACACTGCTGCAGAAGCGCCGTCCCTACGCCAAGCCGACCAGAATACTGAGCAGTATGCAGCACGGGAGGGACATCATACACAGAAGGGGCTAACGGACGTAGCACAGAACTTACAGAGGCAGCAGAGCGCTACCACAATGGATAGAACACTCAAATTAGCCCATTATCATCTATTACCCATGCCCCTTCAGAGAGTCTATTATCTTTGACCTTGATGGTCCTTTATAGGCGTGAAACACAAATCTTCCTTTCTTCAGTTTCTTCCATTCTTAGACCCAAATCTGACTTAATTTATGTTCATTTGCTTGTGAGCTGCATAAAAGGATGATATTATAAGAATCAGTGGCAAATATGTGTACAATATTTTAATAGACATTAGAAAGAGATTGCAAGCTCTAAGCCTACAGCATATCCAAGCGAGCACAATGAGAACATATAAGGGGTCATTTGCTTGAATGAAGATGTTACCCCTCTGTTTCCTATGGCAGGGCTCCCTTGCCCAGTGCTAGGTGCAAAGCTCAGCCTGACCTGCATTACTTCTATAAACTCTTTGCAGGTAGTGTTCTGTAACCATTGTACCACTAAATGTTTGTATTACACACAATAACCACACAACCTTTGGACTTCAGGGCTTCGGCATAGTTGTGTGGTCGGCTAAAGGGAAAGTTACGTAGTTACATACGGTTGAAAAAAGACCAGAGTCCATCAAGTTCAACCCTTCCAAGTAAACCCAGCACCCACACCCTATACTTACCTATCTATCCACTCACATACATAAACTATATATACAAACATTAATACTAACTGTAGATATTAGTATCACAATAGCCTTGGGTACTGTGCTTGTTCAAGAACCCATCCAGGCCCCTCTTATAGGCACTAACAGAATCTGCCATTACCCCATCACTAGGAAGGGCATTCCCCAACCTCACTGCCCTCCCCGTGAGGAACCCCCTACGCTGCTTCAAATGGAAGCTCCATTCCTCTAATCTAAAGGGGGGGCCTCTGGTGCGCTGATTGTTTTTATGGGAAAAATGAACCCCCCTATCTGCCTATAATCCCCTCTAATGTACTTGTACAGAGTAATCATGTCCCCTCGCAAGCGCCTCTTTTCCAGAGAAAACAACCCCAAACCTGACAGTCTCACCTCATAGTTTAACCCTTCCATCCCCTTTACCAGTTTAGTTGCAGTCTCTGCACTCTCTCCAGCTCATTAATATCCTTCTTAAGGACTGGAGCCCAAAACTGCCCCCCATACTCAAGGTGAGGCCTTACCAGGGACCTATAAAGCGGCAAAAATATGTTCTCATCCCTTGAGTCAATGCCCTTTTTTATACAAGACAGCACTTTATTTGCTTTAGTAGCCACAGAATGACACTGCCTGGAATTACACAACTTGTTATCCACAAAAACCCCCAGATCCTTCCCCATTAAGGAAACCCCCAACACACTACCATTCAGTAAATAGTTTGCGTTTATATTATTTCTACCAAAGGGCATAACTTTGCACTTATCAACATTGAACCTCATTTTCCAATTTGCTGCCCAGTTTTCCAGTTTTGTCAAATTGCTCATATAATTCATATACAGGGAGATTCATAACAAAAGATTCACACTTGAGCTAATAATCAGGGCCCTTGCAGGGTAGAACTAAGTAAAGTAGAGAGTTCTAGCCCACTGCGCAAAAACAGAGCCATCACAATCCTCAGACAGGTGTATCACTATCCTGATGGGAATGACAAGAGCTTAGAATTGAGGATTGAGGAGAGCACTCATTAAGCATTATATATGCTGTGATTAAGCTTTATTGTACACTACTTTACACTACGGGGTACATTTACTAAGCAATTATGAGATAAATTTTGATTTTTTTTTCTTACTTCTAGATAATTTTGTGATTTACAAGGGAGTTTTCACCCGAACTCGATTTTTTCGTTATTATTCCCAGAAATATTCAAGTTTTTTTTTTAAAATAACTCCCATAATTCGTGGTTTATTAATGTTTAGTTAATTTTTTTTTGGTAAAATAAAAATTCAACATAAATTCGAAAATTCGTCCTATGGAGTCTTAGAATAGCAGAGGAATACAATAGTCAGTGACAGCCTGTCCTTAAAACACAAATTACTGTATATACTCGAGTATAAGCCTAGTTTATCAGCACCCAAAATGTGCTGAAAAAGTCACCCTCGGCTTATACTCGAGTCGGGTGCCATGGGTCCCTCTAGACTAGCACCCTCTGTCCTTTGTGTGCAAATTAGGCCCCCCGCAACCAGACCCTCCAGTGCCCTGGCCTAGGCTCCCACTAGCAATACTTATTTCCCCTTACATCCCTCCGGGACCGGGCCTGCTGCCAGTTTGCCAATGTGCAATGAACATGGGGTAGTACTCATATTGTTTTTGTTGACCCTCTTCTCCGCTTACAGAGCTAATTTACTTATATTGAAAAACATATACCCCACTGATGCCTCAATTAATGTAATTTTATTGGTATTTATTTTTATTATTGAAACTTAGCAGTAGCGGCTGCATTTCCCACCCTAGGCTTATACTCGAGTCAATACGTTTTTCCAGTTTTTTAAGGTAAAATTAGGTACCTCGGATTATATTCGGATCGGCTTATACTCGAGTATATACGGTAATCCCCTCATTGCTTTCAGTTTCACACCTTTCAAGGGAAAGTTAATCCCATCATTGTTTTCAGTTTTACCCAGTTTCAACTGAAAGTTAAACACATAATTGTTTTCCAAGTGCCAATGCTCCTAAAATGGCTGCTGGAGCACTTCCTGTTTGGGACAAATGAAAAGTATTCATTGAAATGAATTTCCGTTGAAACTCACATTTTTCGAGTTTTAACTATGCTTTTAACTCCAAAAATTCGGGATTTTCGGGATGTACATTCAAAAGTTTCCTACGACAGATAAAAGCATTTTTGTGACATTTTAGTGCATTAGAAATTATCGTGGTTACTCTGAATTTTTACCATATGGTGTTTTGAGCCCCCCAAAATCGGATTTTTTGTAAATGTGCCCCTAATTGGATTAGATGGATATCGCCCATGATATAGGGAGTTGATCCCCTCGTTTGGCGACCTGGCCGTACTTATGGCCACTATTAGAAGTGATCACTGCTGACAGAAGAAGTAGAGACTAAAAAGACTTTTACAAGCTGAAGATAAATGGATTAAAAGGCTGAATACCCTTACCCCTAAAGGGCTAAATGGATTTTGTAGAGAGTGATATTCTGAGACAATTTGCAATTAATCTTCATGTTTCAGGGGTGCCCAAAAGGTACATCGCGTTCTACCAGTAGATCGCATAAAAGTCTCTGGTAGACCTCTTTGTAATCTCACCATAGAAGTTTGTCCCCACCGGGTCACCGTATATATTTGTTCCCACTTTATACAGTATATGTTTCCGTGAGCAGACTACAAAGTGGGCCATGAAGAAGGGAAGTAAAAGCTACTACAATCCTTTCACATTAAACGTGAAGTTGCCACTTGAATAATGTTATGTGGGCATTACATGTGAATTTGGCACTGCATTTATATATTGCTATGTGTATTTGTTGAACACCGATTGATACTTTTTCTTGCTTATTGAAAATGATAGACATTGCACTATTTTAACATCAATACAAAGGACACACAGACATAAAAAGTATCAGGGCCCCCAATACATTAAGCTGGCCATGGCCCCCCATACACGGGGCCCCCCCAATTGTCCTCATACACAGGGCCCCCAATTGCCCCCGTAAACAATGTCTCACTTGCCCCCATACAAAGGGCCCCCACTTGCCCCCATACACAGTGCCCCCCAATTGCCCCATAGACAGTGCCCCCAATTGCCCCCATAAACAGCGTCCCACTTGCCCCCATACAAAGGGCCCCCAATTTCCCCCCATACACAGTGCCCCCCAATTGCCCCCATAGACAGTGCCCCCATAAACAGTGTCCCACTTTCCCCCATACATAGGGCCCCCACTTTCCCCCCATACACAGGGCCCCCAATTGTCCCCATAGACAGTGCCCCCAATTGCCCCCATAAACAGTGTCCCACTTGCCCCCATACACAGGGCCCCCAATTCCCCCCATAGACAGTGCCCCTATAAACAGTGTCCCACTTGCCCCCATACAAAGGGCCCCCACTTGCCCCCCATACTAAGGGCCCACAATTTCCCCTCTATACACAGGGCCCACAATTGCCCCCTATACACAGGGCCCCCAATACACAGGACCTCCAATTTCCCCCCATAGACAGGGCTCCCAATTGCACCCCCATACACAAGGCCCCCAATTGCCCCCCCCATACACAGGGCCCCCCATACACAGTACCCCCTGAAGACAGTCTTCTTTGGCAGCTTTGTTTTCTTCTTTGGTGGCGACTTTGGGCTCCTCTGCAAAACAGGTCCTTTTATAAGCTTGCGACCAATCAGATTTGAATAAGCATAACAGGGCCCATAATGGATTAAAGGGGGCCCAAGCTAGTCAGAAAACTGTAGCACAGCACTTTAAAAGTGAAGATTGCCCGGGACGGCTGCCCCCCCCCTCTGCCCCCCTGATGGCAGCCCTGGGCATAGAGCCTAAGGAAAAGGGGTCATTTTGGTTTGGTGCCCTTTATTGCTCTCTCTAAGTCTACACAGTAAAGTGCTGCCTTTGATCGCGGCCCTGTATTCAATCTGTAGAGTAAATGTGATTGTTCAGTCTGCTGCCATCAACCTATTGCTGAACTAGAGCCGTTGGGAGTTGCAGATCCATAAATAAATGGCACTGCTTTGTTCACTGATGCAAAAACTGGTACTCTCTCTCTTAGAAACTGTCTGGGCTGGAATGAGTTAAGGAATCCCTGTGTATTTCCGCAGAAGCAATAAATTCTCTCCCCTTTGCCATTCTCCTTCTCTGTCCGCCCGCTTTCTGCCTCCCCCAGCAGTTCTTCATGCCTTGGCTCAGGTGCCATCTGGGCGCTGTCACGTTGAGCTTCGCTCTGCAGATTTTTGGCTGGGGAACTTCATGCCCCGCTGACTATGAAGCTGTGGAATTATTAAGAGCTTCCATAGAATACAGAGGATTCCCTGAATCCTGGAGATTTAAGCTTGTGCAGAAAGGAAGAACTCCCGTACTTAGCCAAGGGACTCAATCAGGCGCGGGGGGGGGGTCATAAGCTGCCACAATTATCATTGTGTATAATGCAGAAATATTCTTGTAGGGTATAAACTGCCAATAGCAGGGGATAAGCATAGGGACAGAATTTTAAAGCTCATATACTTTATCTGTATCGTACCACAGTATCGTTAGAACAGAATACTGCTGATATATTTGTATACAGATGTAGCCGGTATCATCCCAAAGTGATAGCTTAGGCCAGGGGTCCCCAACCTTTCTTACCCGCGAGCCACAGTCAAATGTAAAAAGTCTTGGAGAGCAACACAAGCACCATAAAAGTTTTTTTTTTTTTTAAATTTTTATTTTTATTGGATTTTAACAGTTATCCAACTTAGTCATTACCATCACTTTACAAAATGCAGTATTGAACGGCGAATTATACACTTGTTTGGTAAATCATAAGAAATAGACATACAAAAAATGTATCACAAGAACTGTTCTAACGTGCCCCTTTTTCGGGCTGTCTATCCGCTGTCAGTTGTCCGCCGTCACTGGCTAGTTTTAAATGATAAGTTGGAAATTTTTAGGAGAAGGGAAGAGGGGGGAAGGAAGTTCCAGGCAAAAAACAAAACATAACACAACAATCTGGATAGTCCCATGTATATCCAAATGGTTGTGCCATTATTTTATACTTAAAAACATTCCCTAATATTTTATGTATCTGTCAGAATGTCCTGGCTAGTTACCTGGTTTGGCATACACCTTGTCAAGAATTACCAAATTGTGCAGATTTGATTATGTTAGATTGTCCAAATAAGAGGACCAGAGTTGCCAGACGGCCCAATGTTTCCTCCTAGCATCGTAAGATTCAGCATGTAGTTCCTCAAACCGCCGTATATCTTCCATCTCTGCTATCCACTCTGTAAGCGTAGGTAATATTTTAGTTTTCCACTTGCGAGGAATTATAATCTTGGCAGCGTTTAAAGCAAATTGGGTTAAGGATTTTTTGTATTGGGTGATGGGGGAGTTGTTGTGGTGGAGAAGAATTGCCGCTGGGTTGCTTTCTAGTTTCATTTGTAAATTATTGTTGCAAATATCGGTAATCTCTCTCCAGAATTTTTGTATTTCTGTGCATTCCCAGAATATGTGTAACATTGTTCCAGGAGATTGTTCACAACGCCAACATTTGTTCGAAACACCCGGAAACATTTTACTTAATTTAGTCGGAGTATTATACCAGATGGTAAGGATTTTATAGTTATTCTCCAGGATTCTGCAGCTTCTTTGGCCAATGTATGATTTGGTGATAATTTCCTCCAGTTCTTGTTGTGAAAAGGTTATGTTCAAGGTTTTCTCCCATTTCACTAGGTGTGGTAGATTTGTTGAGGAGGTGTTCTCCTGTGCCGAGAGGATTTGGTATATTGCTGAGATATTCCGCAGGGGGGGTTGTTTTTGTCGGCAAAGGTTTTCAAAGTTAGTGTAAATTTGGTCTCCTGTGCTACCTTTAAGTGTCGTCGATATAAAACTGCGAAGCTGTCGATATGTAAAGTAGTCTGAGGTTGTAAGTGCAAACTTCTGTTTAATTTGTTCCCAGGTAGGGAGAGCACCATTCGGGCAGATCTGAAATAGTTGAAGTGTTGGGTTGTGTGTCCAGTTCGCAAAATAACCCTTTTGAAGACCTGGAGGGAAGTCTAAGTTAGATGTCAGCGGAGTAAGCAGTGAATTTTGTGAAATCAGATGTAATCGGTGCTTTTGGGAGTCCCAGCTGTTAAGAGCGTATGTTAGTAGTGGGTGCTTGTTCAAGATTGCTGTCCTCTTGCTTGAGTGCAACCATGGAAGAAGCTTTAATGGTTGAGTTGTGTATGTTTGTTCAATAGCTATCCATGCTTTAGAATGTTCATTGTAAGTCCAGTCTATCAAGCGTTGAAGGACACAGGCTTGGTGATATAGTTGGAAATTTGGTAGTCCTGTTCCACCATTTGCTTTGGAGCGCTGTAAAATGGATCGTCTGATCCGTGGTGATTTGTTATTCCACACAAATTTTGTGACTAATTTATTTAACATAAGGAAGAAATCTGATGGAGGTTTCATTGGGAGAGATTGAAATATAAACAATAGCCTAGGCAATACATTCATTTTGAGTGTGTTAATTCTGCCAAACCAGGATAACGTTTTATTAGTCCATACATTTAAGTCCTGTTTTATTTCCTGTATTATAGCTTTATAATTAACCTGGGTCCATTCATTGTACCTTTCAGTCAGAGTAATTCCCAGGTAGGTTAGTTTATCTTTAGTCCAGTGAAATGGGTATTTATCTGTAAGTAGTGTTACGGTAGGGGTTGGGAGGCTGATGTTAAGTGCACTAGATTTTTCATAGTTTATCTTAAAGTTGCTAAGTTGACTGTATTTGTTGATTTCTTTAGCAAATTTGGTAAGGTGATCAAAGGTTGGGTTAGTGTAAAGAGAAGATCATCCGCGTATGCGCAGATTTTGTATTGTATGTTATTTATAGTTACTCCCTTAATGTTGGGGTTTTGTCGGATGTGAGAGAGAAGTGGTTCTAGAGTCAGGACAAAGAGAAGTGGTGAAAGTGGGCAACCCTGTCTCGTGCCATTCTTTAGGGAGATATGATCGGAGAGAGAGTTATTTATTTTCAATCTAGCTATGGGGCTTGAGTATAGAGATGATATCCAATTTAGAGTGTTGGGACCCAGTCCTATATATTTGAGACAGTGAAACATGAAATCCCAGCGTACCCTGTCAAATGCTTTTTCAGCGTCGGTTGATAATAGAAAGAGTGAAGTGTTAGTATGTTCAGCTGATATGATAATATTGAACAGTTTGTTTAGGTTGTCTCTTGTTTCTCTTTTTGGAAGGAATCCTGCTTGGTCTGTATGAATTATTTGAGACAGGCCTGGTTTTAAGCGTGATGAGAGAATATTAGCCAATATTTTGATGTCGTTATTAATTAGCGAGATGGGCCTATAGCTGGAAGGAGAAGCTGGATCTTTACCTTTTTTGAGAATCAAACTTATATGGGCTTCTAATGAAATTGGGGACCAGGAGTGTCCATGCTTTATATCATTAAAGGCTTTAGTGAGTGCAGTAATAATGTGTGGTTTCATTATTTTATAAAAAGGCATTGAAAACCCATCAGGGCCTGGGCACTTTCCCGATGGGGCATTTTTGATTGCCTGTTCCAGTTCTATACTGGAGATGTCCTGTTCCAAAGCTTGGATCCATTCCTGGTCTCCCTGTTTCATGTGTGAAGCGTTTATATATTCTATATAGTGGGGATCTGTAGTCCTTTGGGCGGTGTTGGGTGCATAAGGAGTATCCTGGTTTATTTGGTATAGTTGTTTTGTAGAAGTCTGTCATTACTTTTTGTATACCCTTGGGGGATGTTGTAATCTGTCCGTTTGGTTGTTTCATTTTGAAGATATGGTTTTTGCTCTCTTTAGTTTTTAGTACTCTGGCTAAAAGTTTGCTGCATTTGTTCCCATGGTCATAGAATCTCTTTTTCAGTATAAAAGAGGCTCTGTCTGTCTGTGTTTGTATTAAGGTTTTTAGTTCTAGTCTAAGTTTCGATAATTCTGTTAAAGTTTGGGAGTCTTGGGATTTTTTATGTCCCAACTCTAATTGCTGTATCTGGGCTATCAAATTACGCTTCTTCTCTCCTTTAGATCTCTTAAGCTTAGCTCCTTCTTGAATCAATATGCCACGTATATAGCATTTAAATGCTTCCCATTCTATGATTGCGTTACTCGCTGTGTTGGAGTTAATTTTGAAATAATCTTTAGTGGCTTTAATCATTTTATCCAGTATGTCTGGATCTCTCAGCAGACTGTCGTTCAATTTCCAGGAGATATATTTCCCATTTGAAGTAGGGAGCGAGAGTTCCAGATACACTGGAGCATGATCAGACCAAGTAATAGGACCCATCGATGTGGTGTTCAGATTATCTAAGAAGTTGTGGGATATAAATAGATAATCTATCCTACTATATGAGTTATGGCTATGTGAGTAATGTGAGTAGTCCTTATCCTGCGGGTGGCCCATTCGCCACGTGTCCATTATTTGAAGTGCATGTATTTGTTGCTTAAGTCTATTAATTTGTTTATGTGGTAGGGACGATGTGCCTGAGGAGCAGTCTAGTTTAGGCTGTAGGGGAGTATTCAGGTCTCCCCCGACAATTATAGTCCCTTCAGCGAATAATTGTAGGGCTTCCTGAATTTTGTCCATAGTTTTGTTTTGCTCATTGTTGGGTAGATATATTGATGCTATGGTGTATTTTTGGGAGTAAAGACTGCCCTTAATAAATACATAGTTGCCATGCAGGTCCATTTCCGTAGCCTCTATTAATAAAGGCAGATTCGTAGCTAAAACAATAGCCACACCTCTGACTTTTGTTGGTTGTGGGGTGCCGTGTATCAGTATCGAGTATTGCTTGTCAAACCATTTTGGAATGTGGTTAGTTTTGTAATGAGTTTCTTGAATCAATGCAATATGGACTTTGTTAGCTTTAAGTTCTTGTATTAACGCTTTCCTCTTCCAGGGGGAGTTTAGTCCATTTGAATTGATTGAACAAACCTTTAAGATATTAAGTGTTTGTGTCCCTTTTTTGTTCATTCTGTACGTGGAGAGTTTAATTTGCCTGGGGGAAACGGGGAAGTGAGTGGACGTGAAGGGAAGGTGTGAATGGGGATAGAACAGGAAAGTAAAAAGAGAGAAAGAGGGGTGTAGGGAAAGGTGGGGAAGGAAGAAAAGGGAAAAAGCAGAGAGAAAAGAGTATAAGAGAAGTAGTATACGATTAAACCACTAAGAGGACCAATGGTCCCACTTACAAGGTGTCCTACTGTGGTAGATGGAGACCAGCTCCTTTGGGGGGGTGGAGGATATCCTAGAGACCGAAGCGTCCGTCAGTGTCTCCGCGCCGTCGCCCCGATTCCAATTCTAACTAGGCTGAGTAGTCTAAATGAGAAAAGGGGGGGGGGAAACATTTTCCTAAGTGTTCAGTGCTAGTCCGTGGTCCAAGTGACGTCGGGAGTCAATAACCTATAAATCATAACCAGATAAGTTGAAGTTAGAAAAAGCATTTTGCCCTTAAGCATGTCATGTCAATCCTGCATATACTTATATACCATTGTTCTGGCTACCTGTTCCCTTCTTAAGTACATGAGATACAATTGATCTATTTGCATGTTCCCTTCTAAGAAAAAAAAAAAAAAAAAAAAAAAAAAAAAAAAAAAAAAAAGAAAATTTTTTCCCCCCTAGGAGGAGGGGGAGAGATAAGAGAAAACGGGGAGCAATGATACTTTTCAGGTAGAGTGTCTGACAAGCCTGAGTACCTATGGATAAGCTCGGGTAACACCATAGGGTAGATTACATTTACATGAGGCAATTGTCCCCGAATATTTCTTGTCAGCTCCACGGGTGCCTTGAATCATGCATTCACAATTACAAAAAAAAAAAAAAAAAAAAAAAAAAAAAGAAAAAAAAAGGGGGGAGGGGAGATGGAGGGGGAACCTGGGTATCAACAGGGCCAAATGCTTATTGTGCTTATCGTACCTGTACATGTTTAGCTTAGCTAGAATGTAGTAAAGTTAAGTTTAAGTTATCACCAAAAAACAAACAGCAAACCAGAGATAAAGTAAAGGAGAAAACTTTGATTTGTCCTGAGATACAACTTGAATTCCTGTCAGAGTTTAAGGTTATGGCCTTCCCCGGCCTACTTCTTATAAAGCTTATAGATCATCAAGGTTGCCTCTTATGAAGAGGGGAGTTTGGCAGTCTGGCAGGAGATTGAGCGTTCAATCTTTTCCTCCATTGTCTGGATGGTGTTAAATCTCTTCTAGGTGTGGAGATTTCTGGGACATTAGCTGGGGCATTAGCTGGGGGGACCTCTTCAGGGGTGCCCATGATGTAGTGGTTCCAGTCAGTCAGGTCCAATAGAGGCATTTCTAGTTGCTGGCAGAATTGAGTTATTTCTGTAGGGTAGCGTAACGCATATGTTTTTCCCCCTTTATGTGCTAGCAGTGCAAAAGGGAAACCCCACTTGTAAGAGATACCCCGTTCTCTTAGGGTTAAAGTCAGGGGTTTAAGCAAGCGGCGTTGGGTAATGGTGGAGACTGCAAGATCCTGATAGAGGCTTAAAGTATTATTTTCGAAGTGTACCTCATTCATATTGCGGGTTTTTTGAAGGATCTGCTCCTTGATTTCAAATCTGGCCATGCAGCATAAGACATCTCTAGGCAGATTTCCCCTTTGAGCCCCTGCTCTATGGATCCTTTCTATGTCCAGAGGTATGGGTTCTGGGGCCTGTAGTATTTCGGTAAATAGTTTAATGGTGAACTCACGTAAGCTTTCATTAGGGATAGCTTCAGGAATGCCCCTGATTCGTATGTTGCAGCGTCGGCTGCGGTTCTCTAAATCCTCTGTATGCCTTCTCAGGTCATAGATAGCTAAATCATGTTTTTGTAGGGATTTATCGTGAGTTACCATATCCGTGTTTATTTGTGATATGCGCTCCTCCAGCTCTTCCAATGTGTCTCGCATAGTTGCGATGTCCTGCCGTAGTGATGCGGTTTCTGTATATATAGTTTGTTTCAGTTCGCTACCCAGTGTTTGTAAGTCAGTCTTATTTGGAAGTTGTGCCAGTATATTATAGATCCCTTCCATATTGCCGCTTACCTCTGAGGCAGAGTCTGAGTTAGCGTGCATGTCTGGGCTTTCGTCTGTCTCGTCCGCCATTTTGTCTCTTTCATGTGCGTCTTGATTCTCCTGTGATCTCGGAAAAAATTGTTTTATACCGCTTAAGGAAGCCGGGTTTTTGTATTTGGCTGGTTGAGTGCCTGTGCCTTGTCGGTTATGTTTCCCCATCTTGCAAAAGGACTGTAGGAGATCTCTTAATCGGGTCGACGGCGCGGAGCTCAGTCCAAACACGTCTCACCTCCCAGACATGCGGCCACGCCCCGCACCATAAAAGTTCATGGAGGAGCCAAATAAGGGCTGTGATTGGCTATTAGGCAGCCTCTATGCACCCTATCAGCTTACAGGGGGCTTTATTTGGTAGGAAATCTTGTTTTTATTCAACCAAAACTTGCCCCCAAGTCAGGAATTCAAATATAACTCCCTGGTTTGGGGGCACTGAGAGCAACATCCAAGGGGTTGGGGAGCAACATGTTACCCCCAAGCCACTGGTTGGGGATCACTTAGGCTGTCCCTCATTGCCATTTTCTATATTGTGTTCACAGGTGTAATTAGTGTGCCATAAGTAATTAGACTAGATGTTATTATCAATATTTAATTCACAACAACTTTTTGCAGATGAGGGGCAACTGTAGAGACCTGGATCAGCAGCTCAGGTTCACCTAAAATATGTATCGAAGACAATCGCTAATCTTAAACTAGACCTATAACCACCCACACAATTTAATGTAAAATTGTTATATGTGGGGGTGGATTGTCCTACTTGTGGTCTCTTAGGGCAGAATGAAGCTTTGCGTGGCTTCAGAAAACAAAGTGACATAGTTACATAGGGTTCAAAAAAGACCAGAGTCCATCAAGTTCAACCCTTCCAAGTAAACCCAGCACTCACACCCTATACTTACCTATCTATACACTCACATACATAAACTATATATACAAACACTAATACTAACTGTAGGTATTAGTATCACAATAGCCTTGGGTACTGTGCTTGTTCAAGAACTCATCCAGGCCCCTCTTATAGGCACTAACAGAATCTGCCATTACAGCATCACTAGGAAGGGCATTCCCCAACCTCACTGCCCTCCCCGTGAGGAACCCCCTACGCTGCTTCAAATGGACCACTAATCTCCCCATGGGCCAACATTTTTATTTCCTAAGTCATTACAATAACTGAATACAGAGCCCTAAAGTTGTCTCCATACCTTATACCTTGTGGACCCCATCTTGGCATTTTTTGTCATCATTTCCTGCTGCCTTAAAATTTTCTACACAAGAATAATATACTTTATCCTGCTGTAGATATTACAACACTAGCCTAGTCCTATTAGAGCTAATATGGGCCGGTATAGAAGAGGCAGCGATGCCCATACATGATGGGCATGTGTGAGACTTGGTCTTGAGCCAATGGGCATGTTCTTGCCTGGGGCCAGTCCATAGATTCTCAAAAGAAGCTTCCAATGATTTTTCTTTGCCACTCTTTAAAGAAGAACAATCTATGCTTGTTCACAAATATATATATATCATTTTGTAAGGATGTTTTTTTAGCACTGGATTGTCCAGATGTGTCTGTCCCCTGGAGAAGGCAATATGGAAACTCTATGTTTTCACTCCATGTACAGTAAAATACCCAGTAGATTATATGCATTTAAATCCTCATATGTTTAAAGCCTTTCTTCCATTTGTTCCTGTTTAGGTAGGTATCATCTGATTTGTTCCCTTGCAAAATAAACCTTTTATAATGGTGGGCGGAGTTTGGGGCAGATTGGCCCTATTATCCAGTCCGGAATACTTGTTTGTATTGGTTTCATGGAAAATAAATACATAAGAAGCAATTCCCTACTTATACATCTAGGGGCACATTTACTAACCCACGAACAGGCCAAATGCGTCCGATTGCGTTTTTTTCGTAATGATCGGTATTTTGCGATTTTTTTGGAAATTATCGCGACTTTTTCGTTACCAATACGATTTGTGCGAAAAAACTCGAGTTTTTCGTAGGCATTCCGAAAGTTGCGCAAAATCTGGCGATTTTTTCGGACCGTTAAAACTTGCGCGAAAAGTCGCGATTTTTTCGTAGAGTTGAAACTTGCGCGACGTCGCGCCTTTTAAGTTTTAACGCTATGAAAAAGGCGCGACTTTTCGCGCAAGTTTTAACGCTACGAAAAAATCGCCAGATTTTGCGCAACTTTCGGAATGGCTACGAAAAACCCGCGTTTTTTCGCGCAAGTCGTAATGGCTACGAAAAACTCGCGTTTTTTCGCGCAAATCGTATTGGTAACGAAAAAGTCGCGATAATTCCTGAAAAGTCGTAAAGGCGCCGAAAAAAATCGCAAAAAATACGAAAAAGTCGCAAAATGTTCGTTTTCCAATCGGAATTTTTCCAATTCGGATTCGAATTCGTGTCTTAGTAAATCAGCCCCCTAGTTTCCTATTGATTGTTTACTATAAATGACTGTAAACTGTGTAGCCCTTCCATAAATCTTTTGAAAGAGGGACGGGACAGATTCGCTCATCACTACCCCTTGCCCAATACATAGTAACTGGCTGCGCCAACTTTCAGTAGCCCCTCTAGCATTGGCCAGAGTTTACAGATTACCAGTCTGGGCAATGAGTGCAGTGTGCAAAGGGCCCTTTTTTATTTGCACAATGTGGTGTTTTTTTTCCAGAATTTCAGCACATTATTGGAAAGCACTAAATTGTGCCTATTGCAGTTTTGCCAATGTGTCCAAATGATTGCTACTGTGAGAGTGCTTTTGGGGATTGTGTTACCTCTGGTGTGCCATATAACTGTATAAGCACATCGTTCTTTACCATTACCATCACGTCCAGGGTGGCGGTTCCTCCACGGTTGACCATTCTATAGGCTCACTTGAACGTTATCCGTCAGAAGACGTAATACGGATGCAATGGTGCTCGGGGCAACTATGCGGATGTGCGAGGAGTATATTTGGAAAAAGGTTAATGAATACCGGCAATACATCCACTTGCATTAATAAATTACCTTTCTGGTTATGAAGAATTTCATTCATCCAGGTCATGGTATATCTAGTATAAATAAATCTAAAGCAACTGGACTTGTTAAGTAATTATTGAAGACGTTTCACTACTCATCCGAACAGCTTCTTCAGTTCTTCAGTGATTACTTTGCAAGTCCAGTTGCTTTAGATTTATTTATACTAGATATACGGTTATTTTGGATATATGGTTATTTTGAGAAAACTGACCATGGAATGTGAGTGTGACAAGGACCTTAGATTGTAAGCTCCACTAGGGCAGGGACTGATGGGAATGGGATAGGGACCTTAGATTGTAAGCTCACTGGGGCAGGGACTGATGGGAATGTGATAGGGACCTTAGATTGTAAGCTCCACTGGGGCAGGGACTGATGGGAATGTGATAGGGACCTTAGATTGTAAGCTCACTGGGGCAGGGGCTGATGGGAATGGGATAGGGACCTTAGATTGTAAGCTCACTGGGGCAGGGACTGATGGGAATGTGATAGGGACCTTAGATTGTAAGCTCACTGGGGCAGGGACTGATGGGAATGTGATAGGGACCTTAGATTGTAAACTCCACTAGGGCAGGGACTGATGGGAATGTGATAGGGGCCTTAGATTGTAAGCTCCACTGGGGCAGGGACTGATGGGAATGTGATAGGGACCTTAGATTGTAAGCTCACTGGGGCAGGGACTGATGGGAATGTGATAGGGACCTTAGATTGTAAGCTCACTGGGGCAGGGACTGATGGGAATGTGATAGGGACCTTAGATTGTAAGCTCACTGGGGCAGGGACTGATGGGAATGTGATAGGGACCTTAGATTGTAAACTCCGCTAGGGCAGGGACTGATGGGAATGTGATAGGGACCTTAGATTGTAAGCTCACTGGGGCAGGGACTGATGGGAATGGGATAGGGACCTTAGATTGTAAGCTCACTGGGGCAGGGACTGATGGGAATGTGATAGGGACCTTAGATTGTAAGCTCCACTGGGGCAGGGACTGATGGGAATGTGATAGGGACCTTAGATTGTAAGCTCACTGGGGGAGGGACTGATGGGAATGGGAAAGGGGCCTTAGATTGTAAGCTCACTGGGGCAGGGACTGATGGGAATGGGATAGGGGCCTTAGATTGTAAGCTCACTGGGGCAGGGACTGATGGGAATGTGATAGGGACCTTAGATTGTAAGCTCCACTAGGGCAGGGACTGATGGGAATGTGATAGGGACCTTAGATTGTAAGCTCCACTGGGGCAGGGACTGATGGGAATGTGATAGGGACCTTAGATTGTAAGCTCACTGGGGGAGGGACTGATGGGAATGTGATAGGGACTTTAGATTGTAAGCTCCACTAGGGCAGGGACTGATGGGAATGTGATAGGGACCTTAGATTGTAAGCTCCACTAGGGCAGGGACTGATGGGAATGTGATAGGGACCTTAGATTGTAAGCTCACTGGGGGAGGGACTAATTGGAATGGGATAGGGGCCTTAGATTGTAAGCTCACTGGGGCAGGGACTGATGGGAATGGGATAGGGGCCTTAGATTGTAAGCTCACTGGGGCAGGGACTGATGGGAATGTGATAGGGACCTTAGATTGTAAGCTCCACTAGGGCAGGGACTGATGGGAATGTGATAGGGACCTTAGATTGTAAGCTCCACTGGGGCAGGGACTGATGGGAATGTGATAGGGACCTTAGATTGTAAGCTCACTGGGGCAGGGACTGATGGGAATGTGATAGGGACCTTAGATTGTAAGCTCCACTGGGGCAGGGACTGATGGGAATGTGACAGGGACCTTAGATTGTAAGCTCCACTGGGGCAGGGACTGATGGGAATGTGATAGGGACCTTAGATTGTAAGCTCACTGGGGCAGGGACTGATGGGAATGTGATAGGGACCTTAGATTGTAAACTCCACTAGGGCAGGGACTGATGGGAATGTGATAGGGACCTTAGATTGTAAGCTCATTGGGGCAGGGACTGATGGGAATGTGATAGGGACCTTAGATTGTAAGCTCCACTAGGGCAGGGACTGATGGGAATGTGATAGGGACCTTAGATTGTAAGCTCACTGGGGGAGGGACTGATGGGAATGGGATAGGGGCCTTAGATTGTAAGCTCACTGGGGCAGGAACTGATGGGAATGGGATAGGGGCCTTAGATTGTAAGCTCACTGGGGCAGGGACTGATGGGAATGTGATAGGGACCTTAGATTGTAAGCTCCACTAGGGCAGGGACTGATGGGAATGTGATAGGGACCTTAGATTGTAAGCTCCACTGGGGCAGGGACTGATGGGAATGTGATAGGGACCTTAGATTGTAAGCTCATTGGGGCAGGAACTGATGGGAATGTGATAGGGACCTTAGATTGTAAGCTCCACTGGGGCAGGGACTGATGGGAATGTGATAGGGACCTTAGATTGTAAGCTCCACTGGGGAAGGGACTGATGGGAATGTGATAGGGACCTTAGATTGTAAGCTCACTGGGGCAGGGACTGATGGGAATGTGATAGGGACCTTAGATTGTAAACTCCACTAGGGCAGGGACTGATGGGAATGTGATAGGGACCTTAGATTGTAAGCTCCACTAGGGCAGGGACTGATGGGAATGTGATAGGGACCTTAGATTGTAAACTCACTGGGGGAGGGACTGATGGGAATGGGATAGGGACCTTAGATTGTAAGCTCACTGGGGCAGGGACTGATGGGAATGTGATAGGGACCTTAGATTGTAAGCTCCACTAGGGCAGGGACTGATGGGAATGTGATAGGGACCTTAGATTGTAAGCTCACTGGGGGAGGGACTGATGGGAATGTGATAGGGACTTTAGATTGTAAGCTCCACTAGGGCAGGGACTGATGGGAATGTGATAGGGACCTTAGATTGTAAGCTCACTGGGGGAGGGACTGATGGGAATGTGATAGGGACCTTAGATTGTAAGCTCACTGGGGAAGGGACTGATGGGAATGTGATAGGGACCTTAGATTGTAAGCTCACTGGGGCAGGGACTGATGGGAATGTGATAGGGACCTTAGATTGTAAGCTCCACTGGGGCAGGGACTGATGGGAATGTGACAGGGACCTTAGATTGTAAGCTCCACTGGGGCAGGGACTGATGGGAATGTGATAGGGACCTTAGATTGTAAGCTCACTGGGGCAGGGACTGATGGGAATGTGATAGGGACCTTAGATTGTAAACTCCACTAGGGCAGGGACTGATGGGAATGTGATAGGGACCTTAGATTGTAAGCTCATTGGGGCAGGGACTGATGGGAATGTGATAGGGACCTTAGATTGTAAGCTCCACTAGGGCAGGGACTGATGGGAATGTGATAGGGACCTTAGATTGTAAGCTCACTGGGGGAGGGACTGATGGGAATGGGATAGGGGCCTTAGATTGTAAGCTCACTGGGGCAGGAACTGATGGGAATGGGATAGGGGCCTTAGATTGTAAGCTCACTGGGGCAGGGACTGATGGGAATGTGATAGGGACCTTAGATTGTAAGCTCCACTAGGGCAGGGACTGATGGGAATGTGATAGGGACCTTAGATTGTAAGCTCCACTGGGGCAGGGACTGATGGGAATGTGATAGGGACCTTAGATTGTAAGCTCATTGGGGCAGGAACTGATGGGAATGTGATAGGGACCTTAGATTGTAAGCTCCACTGGGGCAGGGACTGATGGGAATGTGATAGGGACCTTAGATTGTAAGCTCCACTGGGGAAGGGACTGATGGGAATGTGATAGGGACCTTAGATTGTAAGCTCACTGGGGCAGGGACTGATGGGAATGTGATAGGGACCTTAGATTGTAAACTCCACTAGGGCAGGGACTGATGGGAATGTGATAGGGACCTTAGATTGTAAGCTCCACTAGGGCAGGGACTGATGGGAATGTGATAGGGACCTTAGATTGTAAACTCACTGGGGGAGGGACTGATGGGAATGGGATAGGGACCTTAGATTGTAAGCTCCACTAGGGCAGGGACTGATGGGAATGTGATAGGGACCTTAGATTGTAAGCTCACTGGGGGAGGGACTGATGGGAATGTGATAGGGACTTTAGATTGTAAGCTCCACTAGGGCAGGGACTGATGGGAATGTGATAGGGACCTTAGATTGTAAGCTCACTGGGGGAGGGACTGATGGGAATGTGATAGGGACCTTAGATTGTAAGCTCACTGGGGAAGGGACTGATGGGAATGTGATAGGGACCTTAGATTGTAAGCTCCACTGGGGCAGGGACTGATGGGAATGTGATAGGGACCTTAGATTGTAAGCTCCACTGGGGAAGGGACTGATGGGAATGTGATAGGGACCTTAGATTGTAAGCTCACTGGGGCAGGGACTGATGGGAATGTGATAGGGACCTTAGATTGTAAACTCCACTAGGGCAGGGACTGATGGGAATGTGATAGGGACCTTAGATTGTAAGCTCCACTGGGGCAGGGACTGATGGGAATGTGATAGGGACCTTAGATTGTAAACTCACTGGGGGAGGGACTGATGGGAATGGGATAGGGACCTTAGATTGTAAGCTCCACTAGGGCAGGGACTGATGGGAATGTGATAGGGACCTTAGATTGTAAGCTCACTGGGGGAGGGACTGATGGGAATGTGATAGGGACTTTAGATTGTAAGCTCCACTAGGGCAGGGACTGATGGGAATGTGATAGGGACCTTAGATTGTAAGCTCCACTAGGGCAGGGACTGATGGGAATGTGATAGGGACCTTAGATTGTAAGCTCACTGGGGAAGGGACTGATGGGAATGTGATAGGGACCTTAGATTGTAAGCTCCACTGGGGCAGGGACTGATGGGAATGTGACAGGGACCTTAGATTGTAAGCTCCACTGGGGCAGGGACTGATGGGAATGTGATAGGGACCTTAGATTGTAAGCTCACTGGGGCAGGGACTGATGGGAATGTGATAGGGACCTTAGATTGTAAACTCCACTAGGGCAGGGACTGATGGGAATGTGATAGGGACCTTAGATTGTAAGCTCATTGGGGCAGGGACTGATGGAATGTGATAGGGACCTTAGATTGTAAGCTCCACTAGGGCAGGGACTGATGGGAATGTGATAGGGACCTTAGATTGTAAGCTCACTGGGGGAGGGACTGATGGGAATGGGATACGGGCCTTAGATTGTAAGCTCACTGGGGCAGGAACTGATGGGAATGGGATAGGGGCCTTAGATTGTAAGCTCACTGGGGCAGGGACTGATGGGAATGTGATAGGGACCTTAGATTGTAAGCTCCACTAGGGCAGGGACTGATGGGAATGTGATAGGGACCTTAGATTGTAAGCTCCACTGGGGCAGGGACTGATGGGAATGTGATAGGGACCTTAGATTGTAAGCTCATTGGGGCAGGAACTGATGGGAATGTGATAGGGACCTTAGATTGTAAGCTCCACTGGGGCAGGGACTGATGGGAATGTGATAGGGACCTTAGATTGTAAGCTCCACTGGGGAAGGGACTGATGGGAATGTGATAGGGACCTTAGATTGTAAGCTCACTGGGGCAGGGACTGATGGGAATGTGATAGGGACCTTAGATTGTAAACTCCACTAGGGCAGGGACTGATGGGAATGTGATAGGGACCTTAGATTGTAAGCTCCACTAGGGCAGGGACTGATGGGAATGTGATAGGGACCTTAGATTGTAAACTCACTGGGGGAGGGACTGATGGAATGGGATAGGGACCTTAGATTGTAAGCTCACTGGGGCAGGGACTGATGGGAATGTGATAGGGACCTTAGATTGTAAGCTCCACTAGGGCAGGGACTGATGGGAATGTGATAGGGACCTTAGATTGTAAGCTCACTGGGGGAGGGACTGATGGGAATGTGATAGGGACTTTAGATTGTAAGCTCCACTAGGGCAGGGACTGATGGGAATGTGATAGGGACCTTAGATTGTAAGCTCACTGGGGGAGGGACTGATGGGAATGTGATAGGGACCTTAGATTGTAAGCTCACTGGGGAAGGGACTGATGGGAATGTGATAGGGACCTTAGATTGTAAGCTCACTGGGGCAGGGACTGATGGGAATGTGATAGGGACCTTAGATTGTAAGCTCCACTGGGGCAGGGACTGATGGGAATGTGACAGGGACCTTAGATTGTAAGCTCCACTGGGGCAGGGACTGATGGAATGTGATAGGGACCTTAGATTGTAAGCTCACTGGGGCAGGGACTGATGGGAATGTGATAGGGACCTTAGATTGTAAACTCCACTAGGGCAGGGACTGATGGGAATGTGATAGGGACCTTAGATTGTAAGCTCATTGGGGCAGGGACTGATGGGAATGTGATAGGGACCTTAGATTGTAAGCTCCACTAGGGCAGGGACTGATGGGAATGTGATAGGGACCTTAGATTGTAAGCTCACTGGGGGAGGGACTGATGGGAATGGGATAGGGGCCTTAGATTGTAAGCTCACTGGGGCAGGAACTGATGGGAATGGGATAGGGGCCTTAGATTGTAAGCTCACTGGGGCAGGGACTGATGGGAATGTGATAGGGACCTTAGATTGTAAGCTCCACTAGGGCAGGGACTGATGGGAATGTGATAGGGACCTTAGATTGTAAGCTCCACTGGGGCAGGGACTGATGGGAATGTGATAGGGACCTTAGATTGTAAGCTCATTGGGGCAGGAACTGATGGGAATGTGATAGGGACCTTAGATTGTAAGCTCCACTGGGGCAGGGACTGATGGGAATGTGATAGGGACCTTAGATTGTAAGCTCCACTGGGGAAGGGACTGATGGGAATGTGATAGGGACCTTAGATTGTAAGCTCACTGGGGCAGGGACTGATGGGAATGTGATAGGGACCTTAGATTGTAAACTCCACTAGGGCAGGGACTGATGGGAATGTGATAGGGACCTTAGATTGTAAGCTCCACTAGGGCAGGGACTGATGGGAATGTGATAGGGACCTTAGATTGTAAGCTCACTGGGGGAGGGACTGATGGGAATGTGATAGGGACTTTAGATTGTAAGCTCCACTAGGGCAGGGACTGATGGGAATGTGATAGGGACCTTAGATTGTAAGCTCACTGGGGGAGGGACTGATGGGAATGTGATAGGGACCTTAGATTGTAAGCTCACTGGGGAAGGGACTGATGGGAATGTGATAGGGACCTTAGATTGTAAGCTCCACTGGGGCAGGGACTGATGGGAATGTGATAGGGACCTTAGATTGTAAGCTCCACTGGGGAAGGGACTGATGGGAATGTGATAGGGACCTTAGATTGTAAGCTCACTGGGGCAGGGACTGATGGGAATGTGATAGGGACCTTAGATTGTAAACTCCACTAGGGCAGGGACTGATGGGAATGTGATAGGGACCTTAGATTGTAAGCTCCACTGGGGCAGGGACTGATGGGAATGTGATAGGGACCTTAGATTGTAAACTCACTGGGGGAGGGACTGATGGGAATGGGATAGGGACCTTAGATTGTAAGCTCCACTAGGGCAGGGACTGATGGGAATGTGATAGGGACCTTAGATTGTAAGCTCACTGGGGGAGGGACTGATGGGAATGTGATAGGGACTTTAGATTGTAAGCTCCACTAGGGCAGGGACTGATGGGAATGTGATAGGGACCTTAGATTGTAAGCTCCACTAGGGCAGGGACTGATGGGAATGTGATAGGGACCTTAGATTGTAAGCTCACTGGGGGAGGGACTGATGGGAATGTGATAGGGACCTTAGATTGTAAGCTCACTGGGGAAGGGACTGATGGGAATGTGATAGGGACCTTAGATTGTAAGCTCCACTGGGGCAGGGACTGATGGGAATGTGACAGGGACCTTAGATTGTAAGCTCCACTGGGGCAGGGACTGATGGGAATGTGATAGGGACCTTAGATTGTAAGCTCACTGGGGCAGGGACTGATGGGAATGTGATAGGGACCTTAGATTGTAAACTCCACTAGGGCAGGGACTGATGGGCATGGGATAGGGGCCTTAGATTGTAAGCTCACTGGGGCAGGGACTGATGGGAATGTAATAGGGACCTTAGATTGTAAGCTCACTGGGGGAGGGACTGATGGGAATGGGATAGGGACCTTAGATTGTAAGCTCACTGGGGAAGGGACTGATGGGAATGTGATAGGGACCTTAGATTGTAAGCTCCACTAGGGCAGGGACTGATGGGAATGTGATAGGGACTTTAGATCGTAAGCTCCACTAGGGCAGGGACTGATGGGAATGTGATAGGGACCTTAGATTGTAAGCTCCACTAGGGCAGGGACTGATGGGAATGTGATAGGGACCTTAGATTGTAAGCTCACTGGGGGAGGGACTGATGGGAATGTGATAGGGACCTTAGATTGTAAGCTCACTGGGGAAGGGACTGATGGGAATGTGATAGGGACCTTAGATTGTAAGCTCCACTGGGGCAGGGACTGATGGGAATGTGACAGGGACCTTAGATTGTAAGCTCCACTGGGGCAGGGACTGATGGGAATGTGATAGGGACCTTAGATTGTAAGCTCACTGGGGCAGGGACTGATGGGAATGTGATAGGGACCTTAGATTGTAAACTCCACTAGGGCAGGGACTGATGGGAATGTGATAGGGACCTTAGATTGTAAGCTCACTGGGGCAGGGACTGATGGGAATGTGATAGGGACCTTAGATTGTAAGCTCCACTAGGGCAGGGACTGATGGGAATGTGATAGGGACCTTAGATTGTAAGCTCACTGGGGGAGGGACTGATGGGAATGGGATAGGGACCTTAGATTGTAAGCTCCACTAGGGCAGGGACTGATGGGAATGTGATAGGGACCTTAGATTGTAAGCTCACTGGGGGAGGGACTGACGGGAATGTGATAGGGACTTTAGATTGTAAGCTCCACTAGGGCAGGGACTGATGGGAATGTGATAGGGACCTTAGATTGTAAGCTCACTAGGGCAGGGACTGATGGGAATGTGATAGGGACCTTAGATTGTAAGCTCACTGGGGGAGGGACTAATGGGAATGGGATAGGGGCCTTAGATTGTAAGCTCACTGGGGCAGGGACTGATGGGAATGGGATAGGGGCCTTAGATTGTAAGCTCACTGGGGCAGGGACTGATGGGAATGTGATAGGGACCTTAGATTGTAAGCTCCAATAGGGCAGGGACTGATGGGAATGTGATAGGGACCTTAGATTGTAAGCTCCACTGGGGCAGGGACTGATGGGAATGTGATAGGGACCTTAGATTGTAAGCTCACTGGGGCAGGGACTGATGGGAATGTGATAGGGACCTTAGATTGTAAGCTCCAATAGGGCAGGGACTGATGGGAATGTGATAGGGACCTTAGATTGTAAGCTCCACTGGGGCAGGGACTGATGGGAATGTGATAGGGACCTTAGATTGTAAGCTCACTGGGGCAGGGACTGATGGGAATGTGATAGGGACCTTAGATTGTAAGCTCCACTGGGGCAGGGACTGATGGGAATGTGACAGGGACCTTAGATTGTAAGCTCCACTGGGGCAGGGACTGATGGGAATGTGATAGGGACCTTAGATTGTAAGCTCACTGGGGCAGGGACTGATGGGAATGTGATAGGGACCTTAGATTGTAAGCTCCACTGGGGCAGGGACTGATGGGAATGTGATAGGGACCTTAGATTGTAAGCTCACTGGGGCAGGGACTGATGGGAATGTGATAGGGACCTTAGATTGTAAGCTCACTGGGGCAGGGACTGATGGGAATGGGATAGGGACCTTAGATTGTAAGCTCACTGGGGCAGGGACTGATGGGAATGTGATAGGGACCTTAGATTGTAAGCTCACTGGGGCAGGGGCTGATGGGAATGTGATAGGGACCTTATTGTAAACTCCACTAGGGCAGGGACTGATGGGAATGTGATAGGGACCTTAGATTGTAAGCTCACTGGGGCAGGGACTGATGGGAATGTGATAGGGACCTTAGATTGTAAGCTCACTGGGGCAGGGACTGATGGGAATGTGATAGGGACCTTAGATTGTAAGCTCACTGGGGCAGGGACTGATGGGATTGTGATAGGGACCTTAGATTGTAAGCTCACTGGGGCAGGGACTGATGGGAATGTGAAAGGGACCTTAGATTGTAAGCTCACTGGGGCAGGGACTGATGGGAATGTGATAGGGACCTTAGATTGTAAGCTCACTGGGGCAGGGACTGATGGGAATGTGATAGGGACCTTAGATTGTAAGCTCACTGGGGCAGGGACTGATGGGAATGTGATAGGGACCTTAGATTGTAAGCTCACTGGGGCAGGGACTGATGGGAATGTGATAGGGACCTTAGATTGTAAGTTCCACTGGGGCAGGGACTGATGGGAATGGGATAGGGACCTTAGATTGTAAGCTCACTGGGGCAGGGACTGATGGGAATGTGATAGGGACCTTAGATTGTAAGCTCCACTGGGGCAGGGACTGATGGGAATGTGATAGGGGCCTTAGACTGTAAGCTCCACTGGGGCAGGGACTGATGGGAATGGGATAGGGACCTTAGATTGTAAGCTCACTGGGGCAGGGGCTGATGGAATGGGATAGGGACCTTAGATTGTAAGCTCACTGGGGCAGGGACTGATGGGAATGTGATAGGGACCTTAGATTGTAAGCTCACTGGGGCAGGGACTGATGGGAATGGGATAGGGACCTTAGATTGTAAGCTCACTGGGGCAGGGGCGGATGGGAATGGGATAGGGACCTTAGATTGTAAGCTCACTGGGGGAGGGACTGATGGGAATGGGATAGAGACCTTGGATTGTAAGCTCACTGGGGCAGGGACTGATGGGAATGTGATAGGGACCTTAGATTGTAAGCTCCACTAGGGCAGGGACTGATGGGAATGTGATAGGGACCTTAGATTGTAAGATCACTGGGGCAGGGACTGATGGGAATGTGATAGGGACCTTAGATTGTAAGCTCCTCTCGGGCAGGGACTGATGGGAATGTGATCGGGACCTTAGATTGTAAGCTCCACTGGGGCAGGGACTGATGGGAATGTGATAGGGGCCTTAGATTGTAAGCTCCACTGGGGCTGGGGCTGATGGGAATGGGATAGGGATCTTAGATTGTAAGCTCACTGGGGCAGGGACTGATGGGAATGTGATAGGGACCTTAGATTGTAAGCTCACTGGGGCAGGGGCTGATGGGAATGGGATAGGGACCTTAGATTGTAAGCTCACTGGGGCAGGGACTGATGGGAATGGGATAGGGACCTTAGATTGTAAGCTCACTGGGGCAGGGACTGATGGGAATGGGATAGGGACCTTAGATTGTAAGCTCACTGGGGGAGGGACTGATGGGAATGGGATAGGGACCTTAGATTGTAAGCTCACTGGGGGAGGGACTGATGGGAATGGGATAGGGACCTTAGATTGTAAGCTCACTGGGGCAGGGACTGATGGGAATGGGATAGGGACCTTAGATTGTAAGCTCACTGGGGCAGGGGCTGATGGGAATGGGATAGGGACCTTAGATTGTAAGCTCACTGGGGGAGGGACTGATGGGAATGGGATAGGGACCTTAGATTGTAAGCTCACTGGGGCAGGGACTGATGGGAATGGGATAGGGACCTTAGATTGTAAGCTCACTGGGGCAGGGGCTGATGGGAATGGGATAGGGACCTTAGATTGTAAGCTCACTGGGGCAGGGGCTGATGGGAATGGGATAGGGACCTTAGATTGTAAGCTCACTGGGGGAGGGACTGATGGGAATGGGATAGAGACCTTAGATTGTAAGCTCACTGGGGCAGGGACTGATGGGAATGTGATAGGGACCTTAGATTGTAAGCTCCTCTCGGGCAGGGACTGATGGGAATGTGATAGGGACCTTAGATTTTAAGCTCACTGGGGCAGGGACTAATGGGAAAGTGATAGGGACCTTAGATTGTAAGCTCACTGGGGCAGGGACTGATGGGAATGTGATAGGGACCTTAGATTGTAAGCTCCACTGGGGCAGGGACTGATGGGAATGTGATAGGGACCTTAGATTGTAAGCTCCTCTCAGGCAGGGACTGATGGGAATGTGATAGGGACCTTAGATTGTAAGCTCACTGGGGCAGGGACTGATGGGAATGTGATAGGGACCTTAGATTGTAAGCTCACTGGGGCAGGGACTGATGGGAATGTGATAGGGACCTTAGATTGTAAGCTCACTGGGGCAGGGACTGATGGGAATGTGATAGGGACCTTAGATTCTAAGCTCCACTGGGGCAGGGACTGATGGGAATGTGATAGGGACCTTAGATTGTAAGCTCCACTGGGGCAGGGACTGATGGGAATGTGATAGGGGCCTTAGATTGTAAGCTCCACTGGGGCAGGGGATGATGGGAATGGGATAGGGATCTTAGATTGTAAGCTCACTGGGGCAGGGACTGATGGGAATGTGATAGGGACCTTAGATTGTAAGCTCACTGGGGCAGGGACTGATGGGAATGTGATAGGGACCTTAGATTGTAAGCTCACTGGGGCAGGGACTGATGGGAATGGGATAGGGACCTTAGATTGTAAGCTCACTGGGGCAGGGACTGATGGGAATGTGATAGGGACCTTAGATTGTAAGCTCACTGGGGGAGGGACTGATGGGAATGGGATAGGGACCTTAGATTGTAAGCTCACTGGGGGAGGGACTGATGGGAATGGGATAGGGACCTTAGATTGTAAGCTCACTGGGGCAGGGACTGATGGGAATGGGATAGGGACCTTAGATTGTAAGCTCCACTGGGGCAGGGACTGATGGGAATGTGATAGGGACCTTAGATTGTAAGCTCACTGGGGCAGGGACTGATGGGAATGTGATAGGGACCTTAGATTGTAAGCTCACTGGGGCAGGGACTGATGGGAATGTGATAGGGACCTTAGATTGTAAGCTCCACTGGGGTAGGGACTGATGGGAATGTGATAGGGACCTTAGATTGTAAGCTCACTGGGGCAGGGACTGATGGGAATGTGATAGGGACCTTAGATTGTAAGCTCCACTGGGGCAGGGACTGATGGGAATGGGATAGGGACCTTAGATTGTAAGCTCACTGGGGCAGGGACTGATGGGAATGTGATAGGGACCTTAGATTGTAAGCTCCACTGGGGCAGGGACTGATGGGAATGGGATAGGGACCTTAGATTGTAAGCTCACTGGGGCAGGGACTGATGGGAATGTGATAGGGACCTTAGATTGTAAGCTCACTGGGGCAGGGACTGATGGGAATGTGATAGGGACCTTAGATTGTAAGCTCCTCTCGGGCAGGGACTGATGGGAATGTGATAGGGACCTTAGATTGTAAGCTCACTGGGGCAGGGACTGATGGGAATGTGATAGGGACCTTAGATTGTAAGCTCACTGGGGCAGGGGCTGATGGGAATGTGATAGGGACCTTAGATTGTAAGCTCACTGGGGCAGGGGCTGATGGGAATGGGATAGGGACCTTAGATTGTAAGCTCACTGGGGCAGGGGCTGATGGGAATGGGATAGGGACCTTAGATTGTAAGCTCCACTGTGGCAGGGACTGATGGGAATGTGATAGGGACCTTAGATTGTAAGCTCCACTGGGGCAGGGACTGATGGGAATGTGATAGGGACCTTAGATTGTAAGCTCACTGGGGCAGGGACTGATGGGAATGTGATAGGGACCTTAGATTGTAAGCTCCACTGGGGCAGGGACTGATGGGAATGGGATAGGGACCTTAGATTGTAAGCTCACTGGGGCAGGGACTGATGGGAATGTGATAGGGACCTTAGATTGTAAGCTCCACTGGGGCAGGGACTGATGGGAATGTGATAGGGACCTTAGATTGTAAGCTCACTGGGGCAGGGACTGATGGGAATGTGATAGGGACCTTAGATTGTAAGCTCCACTAGGGCAGGGACTGATGGGAATGTGATAGGGACCTTAGATTGTAAGCTCCACTAGGGCAGGGATTGATGGGAATGTGATAGGGACCTTAGATTGTAAGCTCACTGGGGCAGGGACTGATGGGAATGTGATAGGGACCTTAGATTGTAAGCTCCACTGGGGCAGGGACTGATGGGAATGTGATAGGGACCTTAGATTGTAAGCTCACTAGGGCAGGGACTGATGGGAATGTGATAGGGACCTTAGATTGTAAGCTCACTGGGGCAGGGACTGATGGGAATGTGATAGGGGCCTTAGATTGTAAGCTCACTGGGGCAGGGACTGATGGGAATGTGATAGGGACCTTAGATTGTAAGCTCACTGGGGCAGGGACTGATGGGAATGTGATAGGGGCCTTAGATTGTTAGCTCCACTAGGGCAGGGGCTGATGGGAATGTGATAGGGACCTTAGATTGTAAGCTCCACTGGGGCAGGGACTGATGGGAATGTGATAGGGACCTTAGATTGTAAGCTCACTGGGGCAGGGACTGATGGGAATGTGATAGGGACCTTAGATTGTAAGCTCACTGGGGCAGGGACTGATAGGAATGTGATAGGGACCTTAGATTGTAAGCTCCACTGGGGCAGGGACTGATGGGAATGGGATAGGGACCTTAGATTGTAAGCTCACTGGGGCAGGGACTGATGGGAATGTGATAGGGACCTTAGATTGTAAGCTCCACTGGGGCAGGGACTGATGGGAATGTGATAGGGACCTTAGATTGTAAGCTCACTGGGGCAGGGACTGATGGGAATGTGATAGGGACCTTAGATTGTAAGCTCACTGGGGCAGGGACTGATGGGAATGTGATAGGAACCTTAGATTGTAAGCTCACTGGGGCAGGGACTGATAGGAATGTGATAGGGACCTTAGATTGTAAGCTCCACTGGGGCAGGGACTGATGGGAATGGGATAGGGACCTTAGATTGTAAGCTCACTGGGGCAGGGACTGATGGGAATGTGATAGGGACCTTAGATTGTAAGCTCCACTGGGGCAGGGACTGATGGGAATGTGATAGGGACCTTAGATTGTAAGCTCACTGGGGCAGGGACTGATGGGAATGTGATAGGGACCTTAGATTGTAAGCTCCACTAGGGCAGGGACTGATGGGAATGTGATAGGGACCTTAGATTGTAAGCTCACTAGGGCAGGGACTGATGGGAATGTGATAGGGACCTTAGATTGTAAGCTCACTGGGGCAGGGACTGATGGGAATGTGATAGGGGCCTTAGATTGTAAGCTCACTGGGGCAGGGACTGATGGGAATGTGATAGGGACCTTAGATTGTAAGCTCACTGGGGCAGGGACTGATGGGAATGTGATAGGGGCCTTAGATTGTTAGCTCCACTAGGGCAGGGTGTATACTTCTGTATGTGATGTATAATCTCTGTATAGCGCTTTGAAATATGTTGATCCCATATAAATAAAAGGATAATAATGATTAGTAGATCTATGAACTTGTTCACTGCTATACAGTCCTCCCCCCTTTCACCGGTGTCTTCCTTTATCTGAAATGCTGAATTCTCATGAAATGCTTTTATTTTGTTGTTGGTATATCCCATGTTTAGTGGTTCCTTTGTTACAGTACAAAGAGCCTGCAGAGAGGAATCAATGAGCCAATCTAGAGTGCCTATTCCCATATACGTTATATATCCCAACAGCCTGATCCTATTTCATTGTCAGGGCAGCCTTACCTCCACCCCGACTTGTCTCACTAATAATTCACTGGTGCTGCCTTTGTTGTTTCATCTGGGAGGCAATTACGTGCATGGCTATTGCACTCTCCGATTCTCAGATATTAACTGATACTCATATGTTCTTCATGAGCAGCAGGGGACAATGGGCCAACAAATATATACACTTGTAACAATGCTCTCTGTCTTCAAACATAGTCAGAAGTAGGAGGAAGGGGACCCAGGATCTATAGGTCAAATGTCTGCGGTCTGTTGTTATTTGCCTGAACGTGCAATTGCTTACTAAAAATCTGTATTAAAAAAACATAGTAAAACGCTGGCGTGCTCCCTGTAACCCTGCTGCTGTTAGTAAAGTACAACAAAATAATAAAAAATGAATGTTCTGTCTGGGAAAGCATTCTCAGTAAGGCATGGCTACTGTGTAAACTTCAGTTGCAGAGACAGAAAGAAGAAGGTACCAAGCCGGCTAGTGTAAAGGTAAAATAGCCAGAACTGGGCCAATGATTTCAGCACCCAATGCAAGGGTGGGCCACCTACTCTGAACAAAGATACCTTGAGTATGGGGGGCAGTTTTGGGCTCCAGTCCTTAAGAAGGATATTAATGAGCTGGAGAGAGTGCAGAGACTGCAACTAAACTGGTAAAGGGGATGGAAGGGTTAAACTATGAGGTGAGACTGTCAGGGTTGGGGTTGTTTTCTCTGGAAAAGAGGCGCTTGCGAGGGGACATGATTACTCTGTACAAGTACATTAGAGGGGATTATAGGCAGTTGGGGGGGTCTTTTTTCCCATAAAAACAATCAGCGCACCAGAGGCCCCCCCTTTAGATTAGAGGAACGGAGCTTCCATTTGAAGCAGCGTAGGGGGTTCCTCACGGGGAGGGCAGTGAGGTTGGGGAATGCCCTTCCTAGTGATGCTGTAATGGCAGATTCTGTTAGTGCCTATAAGAGGGGCCTGGATGGGTTCTTGAACAAGCACAGTACCCAAGGCTATTGTGATACTAATACCTACAGTTAGTATTAGTGTTTGTATATATAGTTTATGTATGTGAGTGTATAGATAGGTAAGTATAGGGTGTGGGTGCTGGGTTTACTTGGAAGGGTTGAACTTGATGGACTCTGGTCTTTTTTTCAACCCTATGTAACTATGTAACCTTTATAAAAAAAAGTTTCATGGTCCACATCACAAAAACTTTTGGAAAGATAATTGGGGTCACACACATATATAATAGGACTGTGTGGCATACATAACCTGAACAGACAACTCTATGATCCTTCTGGGCCACCAGAAAACACTTTTCTTGAAAAATCACTATTGTTGGCACCTATTGTTGTTCTACCTTTGAATCAAGTTTAATAATACAGGTATAGGACCTGCTATGCAGAATGTTTGGGACCAAGGGTATTCCGGATAAGGGGTATTTCTGTAATTTGGATCTCCATACCTTAAGTCTACTAAAAAAATCAATAAAATATTAATTAAACCCAATAACCCGATTGTTTTGCCCCCAATAAGGATTATTTATATCTTAGTTGGGATCAAGTACAGGTACTGTTTTATTATTACAGAGAAAAGGGAATCATTTAACCATTAAATAAACCCAATAGGGCTGTTCTGCCCCCAATAAGGGGTAATTATATCTTAGTTGGGATCAAGTACAGGTACTGTTTTATTATTACAGAGAAAAGGGAATCATTTAACCATTAAATAAACCCAATAGGGCTGTTCTGCCCCAATAAGGGGTAATTATATCTTAGTTGGGATCAAGTACAGGTACTGTTTTATTATTACAGAGAAAAGGGAATCATTTAACCATTAAATAAACCCAATAGGGCTGTTCTGCCCCCAATAAGGGGTAATTATATCTTAGTTGGGATCAAGTACAGGTACTGTTTTATTATTACAGAGAAAAGGGAATCATTTAACCATGAAATAAACCCAATAGGGCTGTTCTGCCCCAATAAGGGGTAATTATATCTTAGTTGGGATCAAGTACAGGTACTGTTTTATTATTACAGAGAAAAGGGAATCATTTAACCATTAAATAAACCCAATAGGGCTGTTCTGCCCCAATAAGGGGTAATTATATCTTAGTTGGGATCAAGTACAGGTACTGTTTTATTATTACAGAGAAAAGGGAATCATTTAACCATTAAATAAACCCAATAGGGCTGTTCTGCCCCCAATAAGGGGTAATTATATCTTAGTTGGGATCAAGTACAGGTACTGTTTTATTATTACAGAGAAAAGGGAATCATTTAACCATTAAATAAACCCAATAGGGCTGTTCTGCCCCAATAAGGGGTAATTATATCTTAGTTGGGATCAAGTACAGGTACTGTTTTATTATTACAGAGAAAAGGGAATCATTTAACCATTAAATAAACCCAATAGGGCTGTTCTGCCCCCAATAAGGGGTAATTATATCTTAGTTGGGATCAAGTACAGGTACTGTTTTATTATTACAGAGAAAAGGGAATCATTTAACCATGAAATAAACCCAATAGGGCTGTTCTGCCCCCAATAAGGGGTAATTATATCTTAGTTGGGATATTACAGAGAAAAAGGAAATTCTTTTTTAAAATAAGAATTATTTGCTTATAATGCAGTCTATGGGAGATGGCTTTTCCATAATTTGGAACTTTCTGGAAAACGGGTTTCCAGATAAGGAATCCCATACCTGTATATAAATAAGTATTGGTCACCAGAAGGAAGGGGGAATAGGTGAAAGTTGATGGGAAAACTCTACACCTGCCTGACCTGTGAGTCTCGCAGGTTCTGGGCCAACATGTGCAATACTAAAGAGTAACCATTCCCATTACAAATATAAATAGTTCATATTTCCCCAATTTGACTGTTATGATAGTTTAACTTGAAAGGAGGAGTATAGGCTCAGCATTTCATTTATATATATATATATATATATATATATATATATATATATATATATATATATATATATATATACTGTATATATATTCTTAATACCGACAGCAAACAGGACAGAGTTATTATACTTGGAATTTTCAATATGTGTTTCTGGGATGTATTATAAATAAATTTGGCACTGGATTTATGTCATTGTGTTCTGGGGTATTTTACATGAAACGGCCTCTGTATTTATCACACACCCAGAATTTATTGTGCAGTGTGTTCTGAGGTATTATACTGTATATGGAACTGGCTTTGGGATTTCATAAAGGATTCTGTGTAGAAAATGAATTAAAGAATATACAACCCCTCTGGTCTGCTGAGCACTTGTTTTTTTTCCGTTTTCAAGATATTAACATTGCTAATACAATTAATCTGAAGCAACGGCTACTCCTGCTATTCTGTTTTTTTCAGACTGGAACGTTGTTGTTAGAAAATAAATTTAGTCTTGGGATGCTGCTCAGCATAGAAACTACCAGATAAAGTCAGATGACTCTTCTTTCCTCACTGACTTCATTTTCTGCAACTTGGCAAGACTTTCCTGTTCTCACTAAATGAATAGGGGTCATTACTGATCCCCGGGGCACAGGTAGTAGAGCGCCGATGGGTCTTTACTGCTCATCTAACTGCACTTTCAGCCGGACATGAAGAGCAGAGGGCAGTGCCAGAAAGCTGAAATAGAACAGACGGTAAGAACAGTGCCCTACTGTGTCTATTCAGAAGAATATCTTGAAAACTAGAAGATGATTTAATATTAGGTCTATGCACCGGCTGAACTAACCATAGCACACAGCCCAATCTCCGGTGTCTTTTAGCCCATGAAGAGCTGTCCGAATCCTACTGAGAAGCCTATCATTACTTTTCATTAAACCGATGGCAGAAAAATCACTGAATATGTCACATCCACCAAGAGGCTTTTTTTTTTCGTCTCAGTCCTGCGTTTGTGCATCTTGGGCATTTATTCTCCACCTTATTCTCCTTTACAATTTTCCTTTATATGTGTTTGTGCAACCCAACCCCTTTTATGTACTTCAACCTTTTAGATCAATTGCAACGTCTATTTGTAATGTTCTTTGATATGGGATAAAAATCCGTCTGTTGTCTGGAGAACAGATGGCACTTAGGGAGCTGCTTTTTTTTGTAGAAGTTAGGGAAGGAAAAAATGTTCTTTCTGGAACACGGAACAGTTAAGAGTTATCTGTCCGAGAAATGCTTCAAAAAGTTTTAGTAGGCACACCTCATCTGAATACAGAAATACAAATTGTAAGAATGCTAAAAGAATTTCCTTAAGAGCAGGGTCGGACTGGGCCGCCGGGACACCGGGAAAAATCCCGGTGGGCCCCCAGCTCTAGTGGGCCCCGGCAGGCCAGACCCAACCCTTTGCCGGCACTCCCCCTGCCCGACTGCTCCTCCCTTGACGCGCTAAATTTATGTGAGCTCAGGGGAAAATGTTGGGTGGGGGCCCTGCGAGGGGGGTCAGGGGGGCCCCTGCGGGGGGGGGGGTTAGGGGACGCAGCTGGCGGGGCACCTGCAGGGCCCAGTGGGCCCTTCACCCCCCCAGTCCGACCCTGTTTCAGTGATATCTGCAGGGTCAGACTGGGCCGCCGGGACACCGGGAAAATACCCGGTGGGCCCCGGTCCTGGTGGGCCCCAGTGGCCCAGACCCGACCCTGTTGGAGCTTCTCCTGGCTAGTGATGTCCTCCCCTGATGCGTTTCATATACGCGCATTCAGTGGAGGACGTTGGGCTGGGGGGGGGTTAGGGGTGCGCAACAGGGGCCCCTGCAGGGGAGGTACCTTGGGGGTGCAGGGCCTCCGGGTGGTAGCCGCGGTGTGCCCTTCACCCCACAGACCGACCCTGGATGTCTGGAGTTTTTGCAACAATGTCATTTTACAAGGATCTTTATAGAATGTTTGTCTGATCTTCATTTCCACTGCATGCGCCACCTAGTGGCACAAATGTAAAAGCTATAAATTCATATTTGTAAGCACTGATTTACGTTACCAATTCCAACAGATTGAAGTTATAATTATAAGTAAATAAGTAAAGAGAATGGTTCTTTAACCTTTTGAGTGCCAGGTGCAGAGTCAGGACCATGTGTTGCAAAGTAATGCATTTTCCCATATGGCTGCAACAGCAAGAATATACTTGGTACAGAAGCCACAAAGGGAAGAAAACTATAACTAAAAGTGATATCATAGTGTATAGTGCCCTAATGTCTTTCTTTGTACAGCAAAAGTCTTCTTCAAAGATAGATAAGTATCCCATAATAACCAGCTTGATATTAGCCAAGGTCATACACAATCCTCATTATACCAGACATACAATAGGCAACTGCTTTATCTTTAAATAGAATCTTAAACATCTGTAGCCAAGAAATATAGGTGACCCACAGGTACTCAAGCTGCCATTAGGGGGGTACTGCAGTCTGGGGCCCCATGGAAGAGAGTGCCCCCCAAAAAATGTAAAATATGCAATGCAATGGTTCACAAAAGGGGTAGGGCTTGTGGGTAAGTCAGTGGAGTTTGGACGAATCTTGGTTGTGATTTTAATATAATAGTGACATAGTCTTGCCTGGGGGGGGCATTTTTTGGGGGGGGGGCTCCATACTACCTGCTAGTGAGTCCTGCTCCCAGGAGTCCAGGTGACTGAGCGAAAAATTCGCGAAACGGCGAAAATGGGACTTTTTCATCTGTTTCGCGAAACAATCCGCCAATGGCGAAACGCGGAAATTCGCAGCGAATCCATGCCTGGCGAAACATTTCGCCCATCCCTACAGGTGACCAATGGATTAATAATTGGGGGGGGAGTGGGCCCTGCTAACTTAATAAAATGGGGCCCATATTTCCCTTATGAAGGTCTGCTGGTACTTCTGTTTCATCACCTTATATTCTACAATCTATGCAACCTATCATTAAACTGCTTTCATTGCGAATATAACCTACATTTGTTTTTATCCTAATTCTCTAAAAGTTCCCCAAACTTTGTATACATTTTAAACTTTTTATGCTTTTTGTTGCTTTGGGAATACAGAATACTCGAGTTGTGCCCAATTTACCTTACCGTATGCATGACCCTGTGCCCCTACATTCTCTTTCCTTCTTTATGTCTTACCAATTAAAAAAGACAAGTGCTTATTTTCCCCCTCTGCATCCAGGTTTCACTGCCTTCCCCGCTGTGTTATTTTGTTCATTCCTGGTGTTCCTGTTCTGTTTGCGAGTCTTTAAAAACAAATTCAGTTTGTGCCTGGATATAAATATATTGATGTAGGTGCAGGCAAAGTAACCTACAGCAACAGGAAAATATCATTGTACAGGTATGGGATCGCTTATGCGGAAGCCCGATATCCAGAAAGCTCTGAATTACAGAAAGACCCCATTTTAATCAAATAATTCAGATTTTTAAAATTGATTTCCTTTTTCTCTGTAATAATAAAACAGTACCTTGTACTTGATCCCAACTAAGATATAATTACCCCTTATTGGGGGCAGAACAGCCCTATTGGGGTTATTTAATGGTTAAATGATTCCCTTTTCTCTGTAATAATAAAACAGTACCTGTACTTGATCCCAACTAAGATATAATTACCCCTTATTGGGACAGAACAGCCCTATTGGGTTTATTTAATGGTTAAATGATTCCCTTTTCTCTGTAATAATAAAACAGTACCTGTACTTGATCCCAACTAAGATATAATTACCCCTTATTGGGGGCAGAACAGCCCTATTGGGTTTATTTAATGGTTAAATGATTCCCTTTTCTCTGTAATAATAAAACAGTACCTGTACTTGATCCCAACTAAGATATAATTACCCCTTATTGGGGGCAGAACAGCCCTATTGGGTTTATTTAATGGTTAAATGATTCCCTTTTCTCTGTAATAATAAAACAGTACCTGTACTTGATCCCAACTAAGATATAATTACCCCTTATTGGGGGCAGAACAGCCCTATTGGGTTTATTTCATGGTTAAATGATTCCCTTTTCTCTGTAATAATAAAACAGTACCTGTACTTGATCCCAACTAAGATATAATTACCCCTTATTGGGGGCAGAACAGCCCTATTGGGTTTATTTCATGGTTAAATGATTCCCTTTTCTCTGTAATAATAAAACAGTACCTGTACTTGATCCCAACTAAGATATAATTACCCCTTATTGGGGGCAGAACAGCCCTATTGGGTTTATTTAATGGTTAAATGATTCCCTTTTCTCTGTAATAATAAAACAGTACCTGTACTTGATCCCAACTAAGATATAATTACCCCTTATTGGGGGCAGAACAGCCCTATTGGGTTTATTTAATGGTTGAATGATTCCCTTTTCTCTGTAATAATAAAACAGTACCTGTACTTGATCCCAACTAAGATATAATTACCCCTTATTGGGGCAGAACAGCCCTATTGGGTTTATTCAATATTTCAATGATTTTTAGCAGACTAAAGTTATGGAGATCCAAATTACTGAAAGATCCCTTATCCGGAAAACCCCAGGTCAGGAGCCTTCTGGATATCAGGTCCCATACCTATATAGCTCACTACAAGTGATGAGCAAATTGTTTGGTTTTTGCTGTTTCGCGAACCTTTTGAAAGATTCACGAATTTTTCGGCGAAACGGGAGATATTCGCTCATCTCTACTGCTTGTGCTAGGTGACAGCCTGCTTGGATTTCCTATCATCGAGACACCACAGATCCAGGACTGGCAGCAGGGCAGCTGAACTTGGGAGATGCAGCTCCTGCTGGTAGCAGAGTTTGGGGCCATACTCTCTGTAGGTAGAGGCAGCCTAATACTCATTCAAGTCTTCAGCGAGGAACGGCAGAGCATAGTAGGAAATCTGGCTTTAGAATATTGCCTTGGGTTAGGCTGGCAAGGTCCTGTTTATTTGATAAAATGGGGGTTCAGTGGGGTGCCTCCAGGCAAAGGGTCAATTGAGGGGTCCCCTTGTAATGTTGGCGCTATATAAAGAAACACATTGCCAATGAAGAGCTTATAATATTCATTTGTGATCAATGGACCGGGGAGGGAATATATAGATGTTAGAAACAATGGTGCTGATTATGATGAATAAAACATATATCTCTCTCTAGGCATCAATGAAAATATTGTTTCTCAAGCTCTTTTCAATTTAGCTTTGAGAAGGGAAAAAAATCTCAAGTTTAAACATGGCAAAAACTCTTAATCTTTCCTATCATATTCATCCTTATCTTTTCCCTTTTTACTCAAGAACAGAATGTCCTTTCAGCTTCACTAGGCAACACTTTCTATATATTCAGTTTCTTCAACAAAAAAAAGAATAAATTGTTCCCTTTGTTACAAGTGGAACCTCCCTGTTTCTGGGAGGCCAATGGAAGGAACCTGCAGGCGAAGTTCTTTTGTTGTAAAATATTTGCACAGAATAATCAGATGATCTCCGAGATTCCATTTGCCCAGTGCAAATAGTCCAACTTTGCCCAACCTGCATTCATTAGTACATCATCCCTATCTTTTGTAAATATTCAGCACTTGCCCTGATAAATGTATTGCTCCTAGGGTCTATTGTATGGGGGATGATTAACTGCCACTCTTTGCCTGTCACCACTTTATATAGAGATGTATGAAATCTGTGTATTTACCCCTTGTGTCTTTTCTTTCACTTATGCCCCCAGTTTATATGCCTTCCACTGTGCTGTCAAAAGGACATTAGAGGGTTAATTTACAGTTCCCCCATGCAAGAGAGTGCTCTTTAGTTTTCACTAAAGGTGGCCATACACGTTAAGATCCACTTGCTCGGCGAGGTCACCAAGCAAGCGGATCTTCTCCTGATATCCCCACCTACGGGTGGGCGATATCGGGCGAATTAAGGTGGCCATACACATTAAGATCCATTCGCTTGGCGAGGTCGCCAAGCAAGCAGATCTTCTCCCGATATCCCCACCTACGGGTGGGGGATATCGGGCGAATTCATCCTAATTCGGTCCTTTGGCCCTGGGGCCAAATGATCGAATTAGAACGTCGGTAATAGGCGCAGTCGGTTTGGGGACCGCATCAATGAGCCGATGTGGTCCCCGATCCGACTACATTTTTTAACCTGCCCAATTGATATCTGGACGATTTCAGGCCAGATGTCAGTCGGGCAGGCCCGTCGATATTGCCTCTACATGGGCCAACAAGCTGCCGATGTCTAAGGGACCGATATCTGCAGCTACAATCGGCCCGTGTATGGGGACCTTTAGGCAACACCTATGCCCGGGGCAATGGCTCCTTGTGCATGATGAAAAAAATCCTTTGAAAGGTGCACAGCATTAGAGGGCACAGGCCAGCCCTGTCCTTTCCACCTGGCATTGTCATTTAGAAGTACAAGTTAGCTTGTGGGGTCACCTACATGCCTCCCCTATCTCCCCCTCTTGAATGGAGCTCTGCCAATCACAGAAAGTGCTGTATTAGAGTAGGAAGGAACAGGTCCCTGTGCTCCAAAACTATTCTACATTTGCAGAATGCAGTGTGCATAAAGTGCAAAAATGGGCGCATTGCTTTGCTATTTCCCAGATGGTCATAAGGGACCCCCTTAGAACTTATTTCATGGGTTCCTTAACCATGAGTTAGACTCTCAAGTGGGGCACAAAGAAGTGGACAAAGGGGATTAGAATTACAACTGAGGTGCATGACTATAGTCTGATCCCTATACCTATACCCTATAATTATAGCAGCATGTTATAAGCTATGGAGGGTGCTTTACCAAATATTGGAGCACAAAGGTCCGTCCTTCCTCCCTATGTTTGATTCTAGTATAATATAGGAGTCCAGAGTAGTCCATCAAGTAGAACCCTTCCAAGTAAACCCAGCACCCACACCCTATACTTACCTATCTATACACTCACATACATAAACTATATATACAAACATTAATACTAACTGTAGGTATTAGTATCACAATAGCCTTGGGTACTGTGCTTGTTCAAGAACTCATCCAGGCCCCTCTTATAGGCACTAACAGAATCTGCCATTACAGCATCACTAGGAAGGGCATTCCCCAACCTCACTGCCCTCCCCGTGAGGAACCCCCTACGCTGCTTCAAATGGAAGCTCCGTTCCTCTAACCCAGTGATCCCCAACCGGTGGCTCGGGGCAACATGTAGCTCCCCAACCCCTTGGGTGTTGCTCTCAGTGCCCCCAAACCAGGGAGTTATTTTTGAATTCCTGACTTGGGGGCAAGTTTTGGTTGAATAAAAACAAGATTTCCTACTAAATAAAGCCCCCTGTAAGCTGATAGGGTGCATAGAGGCTGCCTAATAGCCAATCACAGTCCTTATTTGGCTCCTCCATGAACTTTTATGGTGCTTGTGTTGCTCCCCAAGTCTTTTTATATTTGACTGTGGCTCCCAAGTAAGAAAGGTTGGGGATCCCTCTAATCTAATCTAATTTGTTGTCATATAATGACACCAAAGTGGCACAATAGTATCTGTATGTAGGTAACAGCAAGATTTAATGCTGGGGATCAGCATTCTCACTGGTAAAACCTCTGGCACTTATAATTATGTTTTTGGTCAGTAGAATTCTCATTGCAGTGTACAAAAAAAAGCCTCTAATTTCCTTACAAAGAATAAAAAAAAAAACTGTGGCCTGTGTCCAACTTTCTTGTTTTATAATATTATCTTACAGCAACGAAATAATTTCAGTGTTATTTTCAACTCCCGGGAATGAGATGTTATATAACTTTGCTTAATGATGTTTTTCTCAGTCTCAGGGCAAACAAATTGCACCCAGCCTCTCGCTAGGCTCCGCGCTAGGAACATTTGCTTATAAAAATCATTTGTGCATGTACGCTAGCATTCGGAAGCATAACAGCGCCGGCAATTTACAAGTAACATGTGCTTTATGGAGGTAATTTATGGAGAGAGCGAGAGAGAACCAGGGAGCGGCAGCGCTGAAACAACGGCACATTAAAAAATATACTTGCCTCGGCTTCACTTTCTTTTTTTTAATCAGGAGCCGGTGACAATCTGTTCGTCTGACGGGTGATGAATTGCTTCCCAAAGGACATCCATATTTTTCATCGCTGAGGAAGCCATTATAGCTTATTTATACTTTCTCATTTATTTTGTTACAGAGGAAATCCAACCAAAAACTGATATTTCTATTGAAAGCAGTGTTCGATCTCCAGGTCTGCTTCTTAAAACAATGTTCTCCTACAGGTCTGGCTCCTAATATTGTTTCAGGAGTCGGAACAAGGAGTGCCGAGAATATAAACAGCCGGATATGTCAACTAGATTTTTTTGGGAGCAAACCAGGTCTGTAACCCCTATTTGGCTGTAAACAACGGCTAGTGTTGGTTTAGAGCATGGGGCACATGCGACTCAGTCCTTCAGGATGGGCCTTCACTAAGTGGAAGTGACCAATGGAGCTATAGTGTAGTGCAACTACAACCCACTGTAGCTGTGTGCAGTGCAGAATAACAAATGGGCGCCAGAAGGTTCTTGCAGTTGAACAATAGAATTGGTTTATTATCAATATGCAGGGTTATAGCAATACTCACATAGAGGAGATATCAGGTAATTGCACAGAACGTAGAAAAATATGTATAGCCCACCTCAGCCAAGGGTGGGGAAGGTAAGGACCACCAACCAGCACGGCCTCCCTGTAGAGAGTAGCCTGGCCCAGTATTTGTATTCGCAGGGTGTCCCTTAGCACCCAAGAATCCCTCACAGCCGACTTTGGATCAGGGATAGGAACTGACCTGATGCCTGCGTCTTAACCGTGTCCTGCTCTAAGGTAACAATGCCAGTAGGGAAGATACTCCCAGCTAATCTCTCCTGGTTAAAATCTAGCCGCTGGAGGGGTGCAACCTTTGGGCACCCAGGGGACAAATCTAGTCACTGGAGGGGTGCAACCTCTGGGCACCCAGGGGAGAAATCTAGCCACTGGAGGGGTGCAACCTCTGGGCACCCAGGGGAGAAATCTAGCCGCTGGAGGGGTGCAACCTTTGGGCACCCAGGGGACAAATCTAGTCACTGGAGGGGTGCAACCTCTGGGCACCCAGGGGAGAAATCTAGCCACTGGAGGGGTGCAACCTCTGGGCACCCAGGGGAGAAATCTAGCCACTGGAGGGGTGCAACCTCTGGGCACCCAGGGGAGAAATCTAGCCACTGGAGGGGTGCAACCTCTGGGCACCCAGGGGACAAATCTAGCCACTGGAGGGGTGCAACCTCTGGGCACCCAGGGGAGAAATCTAGCCACTGGAGGGGTGCAACCTCTGGGCACCCAGGGGACAAATCTAGCCGCTGGAGGGGTGCAACCTCTGGGCACCCAGGGGACAAATCTAAGCCACTGGTAATGAATGAATATTTCCGTAGCACTATGCAAAAACTGTTTTCCAGTGGAAGACCCCCTTTAAAGTTAAAAATACTGTCTATGAATGTGTTACACTCAGTTGATTCCCTCCTTTTTTTATTAGTTATTTATTGTTTAGACAATTACAACAACCATTGAGAAACAAGCAAAATCCCAACAGGGATCAATAAGGTACATAATATATTGTTTCTATTGTTTCGTCGCCCGCGGCTATTGTTTCGTCGCCCGCGGCTATTGTTTCGTCGCGCGGCTATTGTTTCGTCGCCTGCGGCTATTATTTTGATGCCCGCGACTATTCTTTTTTGACGCCCGCAACAATTTTTTGACGTGCGGCGAATTTTTTAGCGGCGAATTTTTTCATCCGTTTTGCGAAACAATCCGCCAATGGCGAATTGCGGATATTCGCCGTGAATCCATGCCTGTCGAAATATTTCGCCCATCACTACTTAAGAATAATCCTATTTGCTGCTGCTAGAATACGATTTAAGTAATTTATGGAGTAGGAAATTTCACGAATTCAGGTTGAAGTAAATGAGACACTTGCGTTGAGTCTTCGGAGAAATTTAATAAGGCGGATTTTGAAGTCAGGTTGTATTTAGAGTCTAATGTAGATTTTAGATGGCTCTCAATGACTTTCCAAAAACTATTAATATGAGGGCAATCTCATAGAAGTTGAATTATATTTGGAAGCGGTGAGCTACATTTATTTATTGAGGAAATTCTTTTTCTTTGAGTCAAAGTTAAAACCTTTATAAGCTGGATGATTGATTCCCTCTTTAGCCAGTAATGCACCTCTTTTTATAAGAAAGAACCCAAGCCAATTTTCTTTCCTTATATAAACATATACATTTATTCTTTGCTCCCAGCTGCCCCTCTGAGAGGGCAATATGTACAGAACACTATGGCGTCAGGGTTCTGGTGATGTGCAAGAGACAATGTTGCCCAAGTGACCAGTGTGGTTAGTGGGTACCGCAGGGGTCAGTCCTTGGCCCTTTGCTTTTTAACTTGTTTATTAATGACCTGGAGGTGGGCATAGACAGTACTGTTTCTATTTTTGCTGACGACACAAAATTGTGCAAAACTATAAGTTCCATGCAGGATGCTGCCGCTTTGCAGAGCGATTTGATTAAACTGGGAAACTGGGCAGCAAACTGGGAAATGAGGTTCAATGTTGATAAGTGCAAAGTTATGCCCTTTGGTAGAAATAATATAAACGCAAACTATCTACTGAATGGTAATGTGTTGGGGGTATCCTTAATGGAGAAGGATCTAGGGGTTTGTGTAGATAACAAGTTGTCTAATTCCAGGCAGTGTCATTCTGTGGCTACTAAAGCAAATAAAGTGCTGTCTTGTATAAAAAAGGGCATTGACTCAAGGGATGAAACATAATTTTGCCCCTTTATAGGTCCCTGGTAAGGCCTCACCTTGAGTATGGGGGGCAGTTTTGGGCTCCAGTCCTTAAGAAGGATATGAATGAGCTGGAGAGAGTGCAGAGACTGCAACTAAACTGGTAAAGGGGATGGAAGGGTTAAACTATGAGGTGAGACTGTCAGGGTTGGGGTTGTTTTCTCTGGAAAAGAGGCGCTTGCGAGGGGACATGATTACTCTGTACAAGTACATTAGAGGGGATTATAGGCAGATAGGGGGGTTCTTTTTTCCCATAAAAACAATCAGCGCACCAGAGGCCCCCCCTTTAGATTAGAGGAAAGGAGCTTCCATTTGAAGCAGCGTAGGGGGTTCCTCACGGGGAGGGCAGTGAGGTTGGGGAATGCCCTTCCTAGTGATGTGGTAATGGCAGATTCTGTTAGTGCCTATAAGAGGGGCCTGGATGAGTTCTTGAACAAGCACAGTACCCAAGGCTATTGGGATACTAATACCTACAGTTAGTATTAGTGTTTGTATATATAGTTTATGTATGTGAGTGTATAGATTGGTGAGTATAGGGTGTGGGTGCTGGGTTTACTTGGAAGGGTTGAACTTGATGGACTCTGGTCTTTTTTTTTCAACCCTATGTAACTATGTAACATCGCAAGCATTTCCCCACTTACTGCTCCGAAGGTGAAGGTAAATTAAAATGGCTTCTCTCATCACATGGAAAAAAAAAATAAATTGGCAGAGTATGGAAACTGGATGTACAGCTAAATATTACTAAATTCTCCCATATAGTAAAAAAAACCGTAGGTGTAGTTTTCTCTAATCGCCAAGGGTTTTTTTTATAGTTGTGATACAGCACGTAACCAAAAACTCACCACCGAAGCCATTGACTTAAATGGGACACATGGATTAAGGATAGGCCTGGGGGCATTGTGTAATTTCTTCAACTTGGAAATAGAAAGACATTGAATCATTCAGAAAATAGCAATTGTGCCAAAAAGGCCACCTCAGCAGAATTATCAGGCCCCATGGGAGTAGGTTTGGCTCATCATCATCCTGGGTTAGGAGAAAAAAAAAAAAGCCCGGAGGCTGTATCTTGATAAGAGTAGGATTCAGGAAACAGGTTGGGAAAAATGTATCTAAAGGGGAGATTTACCTTATGTATATTTACATTATTTTCATATAAATGCCTGATATAAGTTATTCTGAATGCAAACAGCATAATTCTGCATGCTGTGTGTATATGTATAGGAGAGAGCAGCCAGGGTTGTGCGAGGGGTTTATTATCACTAGTGATGGGCGAAAAGTTTCGCCAGGCATAGATTCGCGGCAAATTTCCGCGTTTCGCCATTGGCGGATTGTTTCACGAAACGGATGAAAAATTTAGCCGCGGAAAAATTCGCCGCATGTCCAAAAATTGTCGCCGCCGTCAAAAAAGAATAGTCGTGGGCGACAAAACAATAGCCGCGGGCGACAAAACAATAGCCGCGTGACAAAATAATAGCTGCGGGCGACGAAATAATAGCCATGCGACAAAACAATAGCCGCGGGGGCGACGAAACAATAGCCGCGTGACAAAATAATAGCCGCGGGCGACGAAACAATAGCCGCGTGACAAAATAATAGCCGCGGGCGACGAAACAATAGCCGCGTGACAAAATAATAGCTGCGGGCGACGAAACAATAGCCGCGCGACAAAACAATAGCGACGGAACAATAGCCGCGGACGACGGAACAATAGCCGCGCGACAAAATAATAGCTGCGGGCAACGGAACAATAGCCGTGCGACAAAATAATAGCCGCGGGGGCGACGAAACAATAGCCGCGTGACAAAATAATAGCCGCGGGGGCGACGAAACAATAGCCGCGTGACAAAATAATAGCCACGGGCGACAATTTTTTTTGTTGCACGACATTTTTGCCGTTTCGCAAATTTTTCGCCGTTTCGCGGATCTTCTGAAAGATTCGCGAATTTTTCGCGAAGCGAAACGGAACAGATTCGCTCATCACTAATTATCACCCACTGATCATTAAAATCCTCTTTGAAAGCATTTAAACATGTTTCCTAATATGTGTATTCTTACAATGAGTATCCATAGTATTTAATTAAATAATTTCTTTGTATTTTCCTTTGGGTACATCATGAATGGTGTCACTGGGCCTTCTATTCGCCCACAATTTCATCTGAAATGCCTATACCTATTCCTGACTGCGACATAAGAACAAAAAGAAGAAATAAAGGGAAAGATGATGGTTTATAAGTGAATAAAGAAGAGAGAAAAAAAATAGCGGAGAATGATCTTGCCATTGTAACCCTTTCTTGGCTGTAACCAAGCCAACAGCACGGCTAGTTTAGGTTTAGAGCATGGGGTACATGCGACTCAGTCCTTCAGGATGGGCCTTCGCTATGTGGAAGTGACCAAACGGAGCTATGGTGTAGTGCAACTACAACTCACTGTAGCTGTGTGCAGTGCAGAGTAACAAATAGGCGCCAGAAGGTTCTTGCAGTTGAACCAGTTTATTGTCAGAGACAATCAATGTGCAGGGATAGTGCAATATACTCACATACAGCAGTTTGCACACCCACTCCTCCCAACTCCTCTTGAGTCTGGGCAGGGTCAGTTGTCCCCCTTTTGAACAGTCAGATTGGATACCACACTTCTCAGGGTGAACACCTCTAGCCCTCAGGGTCCCACAGCAACTCTGGATCAGGGTTCAAATACTGCCTGCCTCCAATGTCTAAACCATGGCCCTTCGCTAAGGCAACAGTGCCTGTATGGAAGGGTACTTCCAGCTACTTTCCTTGGTGGAGCCGAAACTGCTCTTGCTTCCTTCCCTCTCTATCTCACTCTCCTAGATAGTGCTCAACACAACTTGCTATCTAACTGGTCCTCATTCACGGGGTCCCTGTTCCCCGACTTCACTAGATCTAGATGGAGACTGTAGGGTACTCACTTTACTGGGGCCCTGTTGATCCCAGACTCAGTGGAACTCCCACCTGAGTCAGCAGAGGCAGCCAAAGAGGAAGACCTACCCCCCTGCTAAGCGCAATATCAGAGTGCCAAAGGAGTGGTCTCCCTGTAGGGACATGTTAACCCTATGGGTCCCTACACCATCTTACTGGGACCCTGGTACCCCAGCCCAACACTGATCTGCTCTGAAGGTCTAGGACAGAGCCTGCCCAACTGTGTCTGTATATTGCCTACATTACAGCATGTTGGAGGGAGTTAACCATCTGTACAAGTGAAGAATATAAAAGATATTTCTGTCATCTAACCTTTCAAAACTATGTAGGGAGAGCTGTTAATCAACACAGTTTATTGATGTTGGAAGGAGAAGAATCCAATAATGCGCAAAGAAACCTGACAGCTGAACAGATTTTTCTACAGCCGCGAAGTTTGTTTGTGATGGAAAAAATAAACTCCAGTGGTTTACCAGTCATACAAAGCCATGTGTATGGGTTTCCTTTGAACAACATGGGTCCACAAATGGCGTAATGCAACGGGGTATAGCTAAAGTGCCAACAAGACATGGGGGGGGCACTGTAATTAACAGTTTATCATGATAGCTTCTGTTGCCTTTATGAATGAATGAAAGGTTCCAAAGTGTCATTCTGGTATTCAGAGGCGTTGACTTGGTCAATATAGTTTACAGGAATAATAGGGAAAGTTGGAAAAGTAAGGGTGGGAGCAAGGGAGACATGGCTAATGGGTTCCATGGCCAATGAGAATCAAATGCTCTGTGCGTTCTCCTCAAAATCAACCCATTCCTGCTGAAAATCAATTGCATTATTACATTTAAAGTGCTGTAAGATATTCCTAATTTTGTTAGATGTTTACATAAAATTCTATCATTTTTTCTTCTAAAAAATATAACAGAGGCCTATGCCCTATTCATGAGCTTCATCTGTGAAAAACAGTCCGACCAACCAACAACCAGTTATGGAAATTAAACAAATCAAACTCAACATGGCAATGTCAGCTGCCTTATATTCATTCTACAGGTATGGGATCCCTTATCCGGAAATCCGTTATCCAGAAAGCTCCCATAGACTCCATTTTAATCAAATAATTCAGAATATTAAAACTGATTTTCTTTTTCTCTGTAATAATAAAACAGTACCTGTACTTGATCCCAACTAAGATATAATTACCCCTTATTGGGGGCAGAACAGCCCTATTGGGTTTATTTAATGGTTAAATTATTCCCTTTTCTCTGTAATAATAAAACAGTACCTGTACTTGATCCCAACTAAGATATAATTACCCCTTATTGGGGCAGAACAGTCCTATTGGGTTTATTTAATGGTTAAATGATTCCCTTTTCTCTGTAATAATAAAACAGTACCTGTACTTGATCCCAACTAAGATATAATTACCCCTTATTGGGGCAGAACAGCCCTATTGGGTTTATTTAATGGTTAAATGATTCCCTTTTCTCTGTAATAATAAAACAGTACCTGTACTTGATCCCAACTAAGATATAATTACCCCTTATTGGGGGCAGAACAGCCCTATTGGGTTGATTTCATGGTTAAATGATTCCCTTTTCTCTGTAATAATAAAACAGTACCTGTACTTGATCCCAACTAAGATATAATTACCCCTTATTGGGGCAGAACAGCCCTATTGGGTTTATTTAATGGTTAAATGATTCCCTTTTCTCTGTAATAATAAAACAGTACCTGTACTTGATCCCAACTAAGATATAATTACCCCTTATTGGGGCAGAACAGCCCTATTGGGTTTATTTAATGGTTAAATGATTCCCTTTTCTCTGTAATAATAAAACAGTACCTGTACTTCATCCCAACTAAGATATAATTACCCCTTATTGGGGGCAGAACAGCCCTATTGGGTTTATTTAATGGTTAAATGATTCCCTTTTCTCTGTAATAATAAAACAGTACCTGTACTTCATCCCAACTAAGATATAATTACCCCTTATTGGGGGCAGAACAGCCCTATTGGGTTTATTTAATGGTTAAATGATTCCCTTTTCTCTGTAATAATAAAACAGTACCTGTACTTGATCCCAACTAAGATATAATTAATCCTTATTGGAGGCAAAACCATACTATTGGGTTTAATTAAATAAATACTTTTTTTAGTAGACTTAAGGTATGAAGATCCAAATTATGGAAAGACCCCTTATCCGGAAAACCCTTGGTCCCGAGCATTCTGGATAACAGGCCTTATACTTGTACATGGGAATGGGAGCTGCTCTGTATTAATTGCAAAAGTCCTCAAAACTGGGAATACTCTTCCAAAAGTCATAATTTATTGTCTAGAATCGGAGGAAGCCAGTTCTCTGCAGACAGAACAGAAAGTCTCCTCTCTGGAAAAAAAAAACAGCTGGTACACTAAATTCCAGGCAATTATAATTTTATCCGAAGCTACAAATGGCTTCATATTAGGTTTGGCTAAAATGAACCTTGGGGATCTGTACTGACAGTGAAGAAGAATGGAGCAGCATACTGCACAGTATGAAAGAGATTTAGGTGAATAGATATAACCTGTATGGACAAGACATGAAGGTCTTTCGGTCTAGGAACTGAAATCTCCTTCTTTGTAATGGTACTTACCTGTCTTGTCTCCTGAAACAGGTAATGCAAACGAGATAAAAAACCGTAACACCATAATTAATAACCCCGAAATAACAGATTAAGCACAATATATTGCAGAATGCTGAGCTAGGATATGGCTCAGTTCTCAGTGGTCTGTTATGAAGAACACAGATGGCAACATGGATCTGATGTGATCCTGGTACATCTTGGATCTTGGACAGTACAGATCCCCAAGGTTCATTTTAGCCATACCTAATATGAAGCCATTTGTAGCTTCGGATAAAATGATAATTGCCTGGAATTTAGAGTACCAGATGTTTTTATTTCCAAAAGGGAGACTTCTATACCCAGTTCCACCATGCTCTGTCCAATCTGACCTCTACTGCTTCTGATGGCACTGGAGCACTTACAATTGCATTTCGATGGAGCAAGTTGGATTTTGGATGCAAAGTTACTTACAGTAGGGGACAGACCTGCCACTATGGGTGACTAGGTAAGGGGGGCTTAAACCAGAACAACTCCTGAAAAATATGAGTTAGTTGGCAAGTTTGGAAAAGACAAACCAATGACTAGTTAGCAACCAGAAATGTTTTATTACAGGAAAAAATATGAAGGTACTGACTCGTAGAACCAAGTTGATCTAGAGAAGGGTTCCCCAACCTTTCTCACTTGTGAGCCACAGTCAAATGTAAAAAGACTTGGAGAGCAACACAAGCACCATAAAAGTTCATGGAGGAGCCAAATAAGGGCTGTGATTGGCTATTAGGCAGCCTCTATGCACCCTATCAGCTTACAGGGGCTTTATTTGGTAGGAAATCTTGTTTTTATTCAACCAAAACTTGCCCCCAAGTCAGGAATTCAAAAATAACTCCCTGGTTTGGGGGCACTGAGAGCAACATCCAAGGGGTTGGGGAGCAACATGTTGCCCGGAGCCACTGGTTGGGGATCACTGCTCTAGAGACTGGTCCAAACGTCAGCTTGGAGTTAGGAAATCATTTTTGGAGAGGCTTCAACTAGGCAGGTCTCGACAAAAAGATTGTAGGTGTTTGTTTGGTGCCTATTTTGGCTTTAACAAACAGAGAGGTCAATCTGTTTTCTTCTAACCAGGTTCCAAATAGTGACCACATCTTTCTGCTCATTAGCCTGCCATGTTCTTTGACTTTGAATGTTGCTTTTCGCTGCCTACAGTCAGGGCCTGTCCTAGGCCGATTGGGCCGATTGCGCCAATACAGTAACCTGACTATGTGTAGTTTTTCACTACATTCACGCTTCCTTCAGGTCCATTTTAATGAATTATTTTTGAGTTCTTTCACCACAATTATCCTCGGGAAACATCACTCGCACCGTTTCTAATTATATCATTTACAGGTTACAAAACACTCTTTTGTATTATACAATTAATAAATAAGGTTTACCAATATTACACTGCAATCAGACATCAGGAGGGAAGACATAAGGGCTTATTATGTAGGTGTGCTGGACTGAATATTCAGCTCAAGGCGAAGAGCCAAATTAATCTTACTTATGTAGGAACCCATAGGGTTAAACTGCCCCTATGGCTTTAAACCCTACCACTTCCTAGTTTTACACTTTAACTGGGCAAAGACCCATGTATCTAGTTTATCCTTTGTACTCATACCTCATTGGTTATTTGGTTTACCACACCCCATATAGTGTCTAGCAAGGAGGTGTGGCTTCCTCTTTGGCTGCCTCTGTGTCTCAGGTGAAGGTCCACTGGGCCTGGGATCAACAGGGCCCCAGTAAAGCCAAGTCATTGGCCCAGAGTTGGGTGAAGTCGGGGACAGGTACCCAGTGAATGAGGACTATCTAGAATAGCAGAATACTGTCATAGCACCCTCTAGGAGGGTGAAACAGATAGAACTAGATAGTAAGAGCAGTTCTGGCTCCAACCAGGAGGTTAGCTGGAAGTACCTTCCATACAGGCCCTGTTGCCTTAGCATAGGGCCACGGTTAAGATGCAGGATACAGGTCAGTGTAAATCCCTGATCCACAGTCGGCTGTAGGACCCTTTCAAGCTAAAGGTATTCAACCTGAGTATTGGAGTAGCTATCCAGACTGCCCTCCATAGTGGTGCCTAGCTGACAGTTGCTTTACCCTGCCCAGTCTCCTAAAGAGGTGGGATAAACGGTTGGCATCCTCTCTTACTACGCTCAGAGTGTTTCTGCTATTTCTGCATTTGTGAGCATTGATTTGTCCCTGCACTACCATAACTAGTCTTGGACAATAAAGAGTTATAATTGGTTCACAAGAGCTTCTTATATCATCTATTCCAGCAACTGCAATACACAGTGGCAGTGGGAGGCGTAGTTCACCCTCCAGCAGTCTCTTCCGTATAGCGAAGGCCCATCCTGGGTAAGAGAGTCACAATACATAGTAACATAGTAAGTTAGGTTGAAAAAAGACGTACGCCCATCAGGTTCAACCATAATGCCTATATATAACCTGCCTAACTACTAGTTGATCCAGAGGAAGGCAAAACCCCCATCTGAAGCCTCTCTAATTTGCCCCAAAGGGGAAAAAAATCCTTCCTGACTCCAAGATGGCAATCGGACCAGTCCTTGGATTAATGTACCCCATGCTCTAGCAGTAGCCTGGGTTTGACTGATTTACAGCCAAATAGGGGTTACACTTGCATGAGTGGCTTTTTATTAAGAAGAATACATGCACAATGCACTACATGCCCGACACTAGGGGGCATGTTTTTGATGCAAAAAAATGGTATAGGCATAAAAGGCTAAATGATTGGGTGAGCTGGAGGGCCCATTGGGAGCACCTGGGCCTATTGGGAGCTTTCCAGCTTTTCCAGGCGTTCCAGGTTTACAGGTAGCAGTTGCGTTACTGTAGAGCAGAGATCCCCAACCTTTTATACCCGTGAGCCACATTTAAATGGAAAAAGTGTTGGGGAGCAATACAAGCATGAAAAATGTTTCTGTGGGTGCCAATAAGAGCTATAATTGGCTACTTAATAGCCCCTATGTGGACTGGAATCCTACAGAAGGCTCTGATTGGCATTATACTTGGTTTTTATGCAACCAAAACTTGTCTCCTAACCAGAAATTAAAAAATTAGCCCCTGCTTTGAGACCACTGGGAGCAACATTCAAGGGGTTGGGGAGCAACATGTTACCCCTGAGCCACTGGTTGGGGATCACTGCTGTAGAGTCACATCCCCAGGGGGGTCCAGGGGACTGGGGGGACAGGGTCTGCTTCTGCTGGGAATGGTCGGGTAGGGGCAGGCGAGTGGGTGGAGGAAGGGTCAAGTAGGGGCAGGCGAGTGGGTGGAGGAAGGGTCAAGTAGGGGCAGGCGAGTGGGTGGAGGAAGGGTCAGGGAGGGGCAGGTGAGTGGGTGGAGGAAGGGTCGGGTAGGGTCAGGTGAGTGGGTGGAGGAAGGGTCGGGTAGGGGCAGGCGAGTGGGTGGAGGAAGGGTCGGGTAGAGGCAGGTGAGTGGGTGGAGGAAGGGTCGGGTAGGGGCAGGCGAGTGGGTGGAGGAAGGGTCGGGTAGGGGCAGGCGAGTGGGTGGAGGAAGGGTCGGGTAGGGGCAGGCGAGTGGGTGGAGGAAAGGCAGGGTAGGGGTAGGTGAGTGGGTGGAGGAAGGGCAGGGTAGGGGTAGGTGAGTGGGTGGAGGAAGGGTCGGGTAGGGGCAGGCGAGTGGGTGGAGGAAGGGCAGGGTAGGGGTAGGTGAGTGGGTGGAGGAAGGGCAGGGTAGGGATAGGTGAGTGGTAGAGGAAGGGTCGGGTAGGGGCAGGCGAGTGGGTGGAGGAAGGGTCGGGTAGGGGCAGGCAAGTGGGTGGAGGAAGGGCAGGGTAGGGGTAGGCGAGTGGGTGGAGGAAGGGTCGGGTAGAGGCAGGCGAGTGGGTGGAGGAAGGATCAGGTAGGGGCAGGCGAGTGGGTGGAGGAAGGGTCGGGTAGGGGCAGGCAAGTGGGTGGAGGAAGGGCCGGGTAGGGGCAGGCGAGTGGGTGGAGGAAGGGTCGGGTAGAGGCAGGCGAGTGGGTGGAGGAAGGATCAGGTAGGGGCAGGCGAGTGGGTGGAGGAAGGGTCGGGTAGGGGCAGGCGAGTGGGTGGAGGAAGGACCAGGTAGGAGTTGCTGTACATGGCTGGCCACTTTGAAAAAAATGTTTTTTTTTGTTTTTAACTGCCTTTTTATGTCAGTTTCACTCTGCAGCGAGTGGAATTTATCTCTCTTTATGACATGTCTGCTTTTTCCATCAACCCTCCCAGCAATTCTGCAGTTTCATAAAGCAAAGTTGTATAATCCATAGCACAGGGCCTCTGTGAGTTGGAGGATTATATACTGTCTTCTCTTGCAATGTGCCTGCCTGCGCTGCTCCCCATTTGGCTTTTTCAGCAAAAAACGGGCTGCGAAATTGTTCCTCTGCTGCTCAAATTGTGTTAGAGTTTCATTCATTTCTCACTTTTATTGCATTTTTCACCCCCAAACTCCATATATCAGCTTGTTCTCTATACAGATATTTGTTGCAGATATCTCCGGGGAACAATCTTTTCTATCCTTCCATCACACATCGCTCATATTTTATAGTTGACACAGGCTCAGGCTGAAGCACAGTCGCTCTCTGTTCCAAATCAGCATTTCCCTCCCTCTCTGCCTCTCATTCTCTCTGTCTCTCTCAGTTCTTTCTCTTTACGATCCCCATAAAACTGTACCTGCAATGCAGCATCAAAAAAAAAGGCTAAGAGAACAATTCTCCCTGCAGCAAGACCAGGTGTGCTTTAATGTGTTTGCAAAGCATTTCTAATGGAAGGCTGTGGGCTCATTCTGAACCAGTGTGAACATTAGTGTTCCCTGCACGAGGTTGCACAACTGGGCATTGCTGGGAGTCACGGGAGTCTCACTTCAATCACATTCTGCATCAAAGTTACATAGATGAACGACCAACTTTCAAAAATATATATCTATGTATATATTCATGCCGGTGTTTGATCTTTATGGCAGAAATCAAAGAGGAAAAGTAGATGCTAGGGTGCTGGTACATGTATGAGATCCCTTATCCGGAAACCCATTACCCGAATTACAGAAAGGCCATCTCCCATAGACTTCTTTATAAGCAAATAATTCTAATTTTTAAAAATGATTTCCTTTTTACCCGTAATATTAAAACAGTACCTTGTACTTGATCCCAGCTAAGATATAATTACCCCTTATTGGGGGCAGAACAGCCCTATTGGGTTTATTTCATGGTTAAATGATTCCCTTTTCTCTGTAATAATAAAACAGTACCTGTACTTGATCCCAACTAAGATATAATTACCCCTTATTGGGGGCAGAACAGCCCTATTGGGTTTATTTAATGGTTAAATGATTCCCTTTTCTCTGTAATAATAAAACAGTACCTGTACTTGATCCCAACTAAGATATAATTACCCCTTATTGGGGCAGAACAGTCCTATTGGGTTTATTAAATGGTTAAATGATTCCCTTTTCTCTGTAATAATAAAACAGTACCTGTACTTGATCCCAACTAAGATATAATTACCCCTTATTGGGGGCAGAACAGTCCTATTGGGTTTATTTAATGGTTAAATGATTCCCTTTTCTCTGTAATAATAAAACAGTACCTGTACTTGATCCCAACTAAGATATAATTACCCCTTATTGGGGCAGAACAGCCCTATTGGGTTTATTTAATGGTTAAATGATTCCCTTTTCTCTGTAATAATAAAACAGTACCTGTACTTGATCCCAACTAAGATATAATTACCCCTTATTGGGGCAGAACAGCCCTATTGGGTTTATTTCATGGTTAAATGATTCCCTTTTCTCTGTAATAATAAAACAGTACCTGTACTTGATCCCAACTAAGATATAATTACCCCTTATTGGGGCAGAGCAGCCCTATTGGGTTTATTTCATGGTTAAATGATTCCCTTTTCTCTGTAATAATAAAACAGTACCTGTACTTGATCCCAACTAAGATATAATTACCCCTTATTGGGGCAGAACAGCCCTATTGGGTTTATTTAATGGTTAAATCTCTAATCTAAAGGGGGGGCCCTGGTGCGCTCAGCGCCGGATTTCAAAAGCAGCCGCCCCAAGGCCGTCCCCCATTCGCGCCCCCTGCGCATGTGCGAACAAGCCCCCCCTCCCTCCATGCCGCGCCGCGTCGACTCAAGTGCGCATGCGCAGGCATTTAACTCCCATACGGAGCAGTGGGGAGAAATCCCCACTGCTCCATATCGGAGCAAAATTTCGTTGCGGCGGGGCGGCATGCTGCCCCTAAATTTGTGCCGCCCTAGGCCCGGGCCTTTGCGGCCTCTCCGCAAATCCGGGCCTGGGTGCGCTGATTGTTTTTATGGGAAAAAAGAACCCCCCCATCTGCCTATAATCCCCTCTAATGTACTTGTACAGAGTAATCATGTCCCCTCGCAAGCGCCTCTTTTCCAGAGAAAACAACCCCAACCCTGACAGTCTCACCTCATAGTTTAACCCTTCCATCCCCTTTCCCAGTTTAGTTGCAGTCTCTGCACTCTCTCCAGCTCATTAATATCCTTCTTAAGGACTGGAGCCCAAAACTGCCCCCCATACTCAAGGTGAGGCCTTACCAGGGACCTATAAAGGGGCAAAATTATGTTCT